>NW_028124748.1:0-90000 GCF_965194825.1 Balaenoptera physalus | reverse complement strand
GCCAATGTCATCAAAATGCCCCATGACACTTGTCATCACAATGCTCCATGGCCTTTGTCATCACAATTTTCCTTGGCCCCTGTCATCACAGTGTTCCATGATACATTTCATCACAATTCTAGATGACCACTGTCATCACAATTCCCCATGACAGATGTCATCACAATTTTCCATGGTCCTTGTCATCACAGTGCTCCATGAACCGTGTCATCACAAGGTTCCAGGACACTTGTCATCACAATGATCCATGATCAATTTCATCACAATGCTCCATGAAACCTGTCATCTCAATGCTCCATAGCCTTTCTGTTCACAATGCTCCATGGTCCCTCTAATCACAGTGCTCCATGACCCCTTTCATCACAATTCTCCAAGACCGCTGTCATCACAATGCCCCATGACGCCTGCCATCACAAATCTCCAAGGCCTCTCTTACCAAAAAGCTCCATGATACCTGTCAGCACAATGTTCGATGACACTTTTCATCACAATGCTCCATGACCCCTGTCATCACAAAGTTCTCTGCCCATATCATCACAATGCTCCTTGTCACCTTTAATCACAATGCTCCATGCTCTTTCTTCACAATGCTCCAGAATTCTTGTCATTGCAATGTTCCTTGAACGTGTCATCACAATGCTCCATGACCCTTGCATTCACAAAGCTCCATGACCCCTGTCTTCACAATGATCCATGAATACTTTCCTCACAGAGCTCCAGTATCCTTATCATCACAATGCACCATGCCATTGTCAGCACAATGCTCCTTGGACTCTGTCATCAAAATGCTCCATCCCCTTCTCATCACAGTGCTCTAGATATCGTATCATTACAATGCTCCATGACCGTGTCATCACAATGCTCCATGCCGTTGTTATCACAGTGCTCCATGGCCCCTTTAATCACAATGTTCCTTGCCTTTTTCATCATAATACTCCATTCCCGTGTCATACCATTGCTCAATGACACTTGTCATCAAAATGTTCCTTGGCCTTTGCCATCACAGTGCTCCATGATACCTTTAATCAAACTTCTAAATGCCCACTGTCATCACAATGCAAGATGACCAATGTCATCACAATGCCCCATGACACGTGTCATCACAATTCGCCTTGGCCCTTGTCATCTCAATGCTGTATGAACGGTGTCATCACTAGGTTCCAGGACACTTGTCATCACAGTTATCCATGACCACTTTCCTCACAATGCTCCATGAACTCTGTTATCTCAATGCTCCATGGCCTTTGTATTCACAATGCTCCATTGTCCCGATAATCGCGTTGTTCCATGAACACATTCATAACAATGTTCCTTGACCACTCTCACCATAATGCCCCAGGACATTTCTCATCACTGTGATCCAAGGCCATCCCATCAAAATGCTCCATGATCTGTGTCAGCACAATATTGCATGACACTTGTCATCACAATGCTCCATGATCACTGTAATCACAATGATCCCTGCCAATATCATCACAATGTTCCACGCCTCCTCTAATCACAATGCTCCATGCCCTTATCATCACAATGCTCCCGGTCTGTTGTCATCATCATGCTTCATGCCCGTGTCATCACAATACTCCATGAATCTTGTCTTCACAATGTTCCATGGCCCAGGTCATCACAATGCTCCATGACCCCTGTCATCACAATGCTCTATGGCCTTTGTCATCACAATGCTCTGTGACCTCTGTCAACTCAATGCCTGATGACCCCTGTCATCAAAATGCTAAATGGCACTTGTCATCACAATACTCTATGATGCCTGTCATCACTATTGTCCATGTCACTTGTTATCACAATGCTCCATGGCCTCTGTAGTCACAATACTCCATGACCCCTTTCATCACAATGCCCAATGCCACCTCTCATCACAATTCTCCATGACACTTGTCATCACAATGCTCGATGGCCCTTGTCATCACAATGTTCCTTGGTGCTTTTCATTGCAATGCTCCATGACAACTTTCATCAAAATTCTCCAAGATTTGTTTCATCACAATGCTCCATGGCCCTTGTCATTACAAATCCACATGATCCCTTTCATCACAAATCTCCATGGCAACTTACATAAAAATGCCCAATGATACCTGTTTTTGCAATGATCCATGACACTTGTCATCACAAGGCTCCATGTCCCTTGTATTCACAATGCTCCATGGCCCTTGTCATCACAATTCTCCATGAAACAATTCCTCACAATGCTCCAGTATGCCTTTCATCCCAATTCCCCTTGGCCACTGTCATCACAAATCTCCATGACCCCTGTCATCGTAACGGTACATGACCCGTTTCATCTCAATGCTCCATGACACCTGTCATCACAATGCTCCATGGCCTTTGTCATCACAATGCTCCATGGCCCCTGTAATCACAGTGCTCCATGACCCGTTTCATCTCAATGCTCCATGACCTCACTCATCACAATGCCCCATGACCCCTGTAATCACAATGCTCCATGGCCCTTGTCATCACAGTGCTCCAAGCCTTTGTCATCACACTGCTCCATGGCCCCTGTAATCACAATGCTCCATGCCCTTGTCATCACATTGCAACATGCCATTGTCAGCAAAATGCTCCTTGGCCCTTTTAATCAAAATTCTCCATACCCTTATCATCACAATGCTCCAGATCTCTTCTCAACCCAATGCTCCATACCCGTGTCAACACAATGCTCCATGACACCAGTCATCACAATGCTCGATGACCCACGTCATCACAATGCTACATGCCTTTGTTATTGCATTGCATCATGAACCTTGTCATCAAAATGTTCTATGACCCCTGTCAACACAATGCTCCTTGACCCTTTCATCACAATGCTGCATGATCACTGTCATCCCTATTCTCCGTGACCGCTGTCATCACAATGTTCCAGGACCATATTCATTACAATGCTCCAGGACCCCTGACATCACAATGCCCGATTACCCCTGTCATCACAATGCTCCATGGCCTTTGTCATCACAATGTTCCATGGTCCCTGTCATCACAGTGCTCTATGATACCTTTCATTATAATGCTAGATGACCACTGTCATCACAATGCCCAATGACTCCTGTCCTCACTATACTCGATGGCCCCTTTCATCACAATGCTCCATGACCCCTGTCATCACCATTTTCCATGACAGTTGTCATCATAACGTTCCATGTCCCCTGTCTTCACAATGCTCCATGCCCTTGTCATCACAGTGATCCAGAACACTTGTCATAATAATACTCCATGCCCGTGTCATCAAAATGCTCCATGACACTTGTCATCACAATGCTCCATGCCCTTTGTCATCACAATGCTCCATGTTCCCTGTCATCAGAGTTCTCCATGATACTTTTCATCACAATTCTTGATGAACACTGTCATCAAAATGCCCCATGACCGCTTTCATCACAATGCTCCATTCCACTTGTCATCACAATGCACCAAGCCCTTGTCAGCACAAAGCTCCTTGGCCCCTGTCATCACAATGCTCCTTGACTCCTGTCAGCACAATGTTACATGGCCTTTGTCATCACAATGCTCCATGACCACTGTCATCACAAAGCTCGATGACCCTTGTCATCCCAATGCTCCATGCCATTTTCATCAGAATGCTACATGGCCCCTCTAATCACAATGCTCCATGCCCTTGTTACCACAATGCTCCAGAATTCTTCTCATCATAATGTTCCATGGCCGTTTCATCAAAATGCTCCATGACACTTCTCATCACAATGCTCCATGACCTCTGTCATCACAGTGTTCCCTGCCCATGTCATCACAATGCACCAGATCTCTTCTCATCACAATGCTCCATGCCCGTGTCAACACAGTGCTTCAAGAGCCTTGTTATCACAATGTTCCATGACCCCTGTCATCACAATGCTATATGAACCATGTGATCACAATGCTCCATTCCCTTGTCATCACAGTGCTCCATGACCTCTGTCATCACAATGCTGCATGACACTTGACATCACAATGTTCCATGATCCCTGTAATCACAATGATCCATGACCCCTTTCCTCACAATGATCCAGAACCCCGTTCATCACAATGTTCCATGCCACTTGTCATCACAATGATCCTTGCTCTTGTCATCACAATGCTCCGTGGCCCCATTCCTCACAAAGCTTCATTATCCCTTTCATCACAATGTTCCTTTCCAATTGTCATCACAATGCTCCATGCCCTTTTCAGCACAATGCTCCATGGCGCTTGTCATCACAATGATCCAGAGCCTTAGTGCCTGAGTTGGGAGTAGTATCTTTGCCTCATTTAGGGACACTTTCAGTGCCTGAGTTGGGATTACTGTCAGGGTCATAGTTAGGGAGAGTGTCAGTGCCTGAATTAGGAATAGTGTCAGGGCCTAAGTTACATACAGTGTCAGGGCCTGAGATAGGAATAGTCTCAGGGCCGTAGTAAGGGACAGTGTCAGTGCCTGAGTTGTGAATTGTTTCAGGGCCTTAGATAGGGACAGTGTTAGTGCCTGAGCTGGGATTAGTGGCAGGGTCTTTGTTAGGGACAATGTCAGGGCGTGATTTAGAAGTAGTGTCACGACGTTAGTTAGGGCCAGAATCAGGGCCTGAGTAAGGAGCATTCTCAGGGCCTTAATTAGGGACAGTGTCAGTGACTGTGTTAGGAAGAGTGTTAGGGCCTGATTTAGGAGTAGTGTGAGAGCGGTACTTAGGGACAATGTCAGGGTCTGTGTTGTGAGTAGTGTAAGAGCCTAACTTAGCGACAGCGTCAGTGCCTGAATTGGGAGTAATATAAGGGCCTTAGTAAGGTACAGTGTCAGTGGTTGAGTTGGGAGTAGTATCAGGGCCTAGTTAGGGAAAGTGTCAGTGCCTGAGTTGGGAGTAGTATCAAGGTCTTAGTTAGGGATAGTGTCAGTGCCTGAGTTGGTAGAAGTGTCAGGGCCTTATTTAGTGAAAGTGTCAGTGCATGAGTCGGGAGTAGTGTCAGTGCCTTAGTTAGGGACAATATCAGTGGGTGAGTGGGCAGCAGTGTCGGGGCCATAGTTAGGGACAATGTCAGTGGGTGAGTTGGGAGCAGTGTCAGGGTCATTGTTAGGGACAGTGTCAGGACCTGAGTTAAGAGTAGAGACAAGGCCTTTGTTAGGGAGAGTGTTAGTGCCTGAGTTGGGAGTAGTGTCAGAGCCTTAGTTAGGGACAGCAGCAGTGCTTGACTTGGGAGTAGTTTCAGGGCCTTAGTTAGGGACAGTGTCAGAGCCTGAGTTGGCAATAGTACCAAGGCCTTAGTTATGGACAGTGTCAGGGCCTGAGTTATTGGTAGTCTCAAGGCCTTAGTTAGGGAGAGTGTCTGTGTCTGATTTATGGGTAGTGTTAGGGCCTAAGTTATGGACAGTGTCAGTGCCTGAGTTAGGAGTAGTGCCAGGGCCTTAATTAGGGACAGCTTCAGTGCCTGATTTGGAAGAAGTGTCAGGGCATTAGTAAGGGACAGTGTTAGTGCCTGAGTTGAGAGCAGGGTCAGGGGTTTAGGTAGGGACAATGTCAGTGCCTTAGTTGGAAGTAGTGTCAGGGCCTTCAGGACAGTGTCAGTGGCTGAGATGGGAGTAGTGTCAGGGTCTTAGTTAGGGACAGTGTCAGGGCATGAGTTAAGAGTAGTGTCAAGGCCTTAGTTAGCGAGAGTGTCAGTGCCTGAATTGGGAGTAGTATCAGGGCCATAGTTACAGACAGTGTCAGAGCCTGAGTTAGGAGTAGTGTGAGCACCTTAGTTAGGGAGAGTGTCAGTGCCTGAGTTTGGAGTATTGTTATGGCCTTATTTAGGGACAGCATCAGTACCTGAGTTGGGAGTAGTGTCAGACCCTTATTTAGGGACAGCGTCCCTGCCTGAGTTGGGAGTAGTGTCAGAGCCTTACTTAGGGATGGCGTCAGTGCCTGAGTTGGTAGTAGTGTGAGGGCTGTAGTTAGGGACACTGTCAGTGCCTGAGGTGGGGGTAGTGTCAGTGCCTTTCTTAGGGACTGTGCCAGGGCCTGAGTTAAGAGTACTTATTTAGGGACAGTGTTAGTGCCTGAATTGAGAGTACTGACAGTGCCTTAGTTACGGACAGTGTCAGTGCCTGAGTTGGGAGTAGTGTCAGGGCCTTAGCTAGGGACAGTGTCATTGCCTGATTTGTGAGTCATGTCAAGGTCTTAGTTAGAGACAGCGTCATTGCTGGAGTTGGGAGTAGTGTCAGGGTCGATGTTGCGGACAGTGCCAGGGCCTTAGCTAAGAGTAGTGTTAAGGCCTTAGTTAGGGAGAGTGTTAGTGCCGGATTTGCAAGCAGTGTCAGAGCCTTACTTAGGGTCAGTTGCCGGGCCTGAGGTTGGAGTAGTCTCAGGGCCTTTGTTAGGGAGATTGCCAGTGCCTGAGTTAGGAGTAGTGTCAGTGCCTAAGTTATGGACAGTGTCATTGTCTGAGTTAGGAGTAGTGTGAGGGCCTTTCTTAGTTATAGTGTCAGGGCCTGAGTTAGGAGTAGTGTCACGGCGTTAGTTAGGGCCAGAGTCAGGGCCTGAGTAAGGTGCATTCTCAGGGCCTTAGTTAGGGACAGTGTCAGTAACTGTGTTAGTAATAGTGTTAGGGCCAGTTTTAGGAGTAGTGTGAGAGTGGTATTTAAGGACAGTGTCAGGGCCTGTGTTGTGAGTAGTGTAAGGGCCTAAGTTAGTGACAGTGTCAGTGCCTGAGTTGGGGGTAATGTCAGGACCTTAGTTAGGGAGAGTATCAGTGCCTGATGTGGGAGTTGTATCAGGGCCTAGTTAGGGACACGGTCAATGCCTATGTTCGGAGTATTTTCACTGCATTAGTTAGGGACAGTGTCAGTGCCTGAGGTGGGTGTAGTGTCAGGACATTAGTAAAGGACAGTGTCAGTGCCTGAGTTGTGAGTAGTATCAGGGTCTTAGTTACTGACAGTCTCAGTGCCTGAGTTGGGCAAAGTGTCAGGGCCTTATTTAGGGACAGTGTCAGTTCCAGAGTTGGGATTAGTGTCAGCACCTTAGTTATGGATAATATCAGTGGCTGATTTGGCAGTAGTGTCGGGGCCGTAGTTAGGGACAATGTGAGTGGCTGAGTTGGGAGTAGTGTCAGTGTCGTTGTTACGGACAGTGTCAGGGCCTGACTTAAGAGTAGTGTCAAGGCCTTAGTTAGGGAGGTTGTTAGTGCCTGAGTTGGGAGTAGTGTCAGAGCCTTAGTTAGGGACAGCATCAGTGCTTGACTTGGGAGAAGTTTCAGGGCCTTAGTTAAGGATAGCGTCAGTACCTGAGTGGGGAGTATTGTCAGTGCTTTAGTTAGGGACACTCTCAGTGCCTGAGTTGAGAGTAGTGTCCGGGCCATAGTTAGGGATAGTGTCAGAGCCTGAGTGGCAGTAGTATCAAGGACTTAATTATGGACAGTGTCAGGGCCTGAGGTAGGAATAGTCTCAGGGCCTTACGTAGGGAGAGTGTCAGTGTTTGATTTATGGGTAGTGTCAGGGCCTAAGTTATGGACAGTGTCAGTTCCTGAGGTAGGAGTAGTGTGAGGGCCTTTATTAGTTATAGTGTCAGGGCCTGAGGTGGGAGTAGTGTCAGGGTCTTAGTTAAGGACAGTGTTAGGGCATGAGTTAAATATTGTGTCAAAGACTTAGTTACAGAGAGTGTCATCTCTTGAGTTAAGCGGAGTGTAATGGCCTTAGGTAGTGACAGTGACAGTGCCTGAGTTACGAGTGTTGTCAGGGCCTTAGTTAGGGACAGTGTCAGGGCCTGAGTTGAGAGTAGTGTCAGAGCCTTAGTTAGGGACAGCACCAGTGCCTGAGTTGAGAGTAGTGCGAGTACCTTAGTTAGGGACAGCGCCAGTGCCTGAGTTGGGAGTAGTGTCAGGGCCTTTGTTATGGACAGAGTTAGTGGCTGAGATGGGAATAGTTTCAGGGTTTTTATTATGCACAGTGTCAGGGCCTCAGTTAAGAGTAGTGTCATGGCCTTAATATGGTAGAGTGTCAGTGTCTGAGTTCGGACTAGTGTCAGAACCTTAGTTAGGGCCAGCGTCAGTGACTGAGTTGGGTGTAGTGCCAGGGCCTAAGTTACTGACAGTGTCAGGGCCTGAGTTAGGAGTAGTCTCAGGGCCTTAGTTAGGGACAGTGTCAGTGACGCTGTTAGGAATAGTGTCAGGCCCTGAGTTAGGAGTAGTCTGAGACCGGTAGTTAGGAACAGTGTCAGGGCCTGAGTTGTGAGTAGTTTCAGGGCCTTAGATAGCAAATGTATCAGTACCAGAGTTGGGAGTAATGTCAGGGCCTTAGTTAGGGACGGTGTAAGTGCCTGAGTTGGGAGTAGTGTCCGGGACTAGTTAGGGACAGTGTCAGTGCCTGAGTTGGCAGTAGTGTCAGGGCATTAGTAAGTGACACTGTTAGTGCTGGAGTTGAGAACATGGTCAGGGCCTTAGGTAGGGAGAATATCAGTGCCTGAGTTGGAAGTAGTGTCAGGGCCTTTGGGACAGTGTCAGTGGCTGAGATGGGAGTATTTTCACGGCCTTAGTTAGGGACAGTGTCAGCGCCTGAGGTAAAAGTAGTCTCAGGACCTTAGTTAGGGAGTATGTCAGTGCCTAAGTAAGGAGTAGTGTCAGGGCCTAAGTTAGGGACAGTGTCAGAGCCTGAGTTGGTTCTATTGTCTGGGCCTCATTTAGGGACAGTGTCAGTGCCTGAGTTGGGAGAAGTGTTATGGCCTTAGTTAGTGACAGCGTCAGTGCCTGAGTTGGGAGTAGTGTCAGGGCCTTACTTAAGGATGGCGTCAGTGCCTGAGTTGGGAGTAGTGTGAGGGCCGTAGTTAGGGACACTGTCAGTGCCTAAGTTGGAGGTAGTGTCAGGGCCTTTATTAGGGACTGTGCCAGGGCCTGAGTTAAGAGTAGTGTCAAGTCCTTAGTAAGGGCAGTGTTAGTGCCTGAGTTAAGAGTAGTGTCAGGGCCTTAGTAAGGGACAGTGTCAGTGCCTGGGTTGGGAGTAGTTTCAGGGCCTTAGTTAGGGACAGTGCCAGTACCTGAGTTGGGAGTAGTGTCAGGGCCACAGTTAGAGACGGTGTCAGTGGCTGAGATGGGAGTAGTGTCAGGGCCTGAGTTGTGAGTAGTTTCAAGACCTTAGTTAGGGAAAGTGTCAGTGCCTGAGTTGTCAGTAGTGTCAGGGCATTAGTAAGTGACAGTGTTAGTGCTTGAATTGAGAATAGGGTCAGGGTCTTAGGTAGGGACAATGTCAGTGCCTGAGTTGGAAATAGTGTCAGGGCCGTCGGGACAGTGTCAGTGGCTGAGAAGTGAGTAGTTCCAGGGTCTTGTTAGTGAGAGTGTCAGTGCCTGAGTTGGGAGTAGTATCAGGGCCTTAGTTAGGGACAGTGTCAGGGCCTGAGGTAGAAGTAGTCTCAGGCCCTTTGTTAGGGAGCATGTCAGTGCCTAAGTAAGGAATAGTGTCAGGGCCTAAGTTAGGGACAGTGTCAGAGCCTGAGTGAGGAGTAGTGTGAAGTCCTTAGTTTGGGACAGTCTCAGTTCCTGTGTTCGTTCAATTGTCTGGGCCTTAGTTAGGGACAGTGTCAGTGACTGAGTTGGGAGAAGTGTTATGGCCTTAGTTAGGGACAGCGTCAGTGACTGAGTTGGGAGTAGTGTCAGGGCCCTACTTGAGGATGGCGTCAGTGACTGAGTTGGGAGTAGTGTGAGGGCCGTAGTTAGGGAAACTCTCAGTGTCTGAGTTGGATGTAGTGTCAGGGCCTTTGTTAGGGACTGTGTCAGGGCCTGAGTTAAGAGTAGTGTCAAGTCCTTAGTAAGGGCAGTGTTAGTGCCTGAGTTGAGAGAAGTGTCAGGGCCTTAGATAGGGACAGTGTCAGTGCCTGGGTTGGGGGTAGTTTCAGGGCCTTAGTTAGGGACAGTGTCAGTGCCTCTGTTGGGAGTAGTTTGAGGGCCTTAGTTAGGGACAGTGTCAGTGCCTGAGTGGGGAGTAGTGTCAGGGCCTTAATTAGGGATAGTGTCAGGGTCTGAGTTGGGAGTAGTGCCAGTGCCTTAGTTAGGGATAGCGCCAGTGTCTGGGTTGGGAATAGTGTCAGGGCCTTAGTTACGGACAGTGTCAGTGCCTGAGTTGGGATTAGTGTCAGGGTCTTTATTATGGACAGTGTCAGGGCCTGAGTTAAGAGTAGTGTCAAGGCCTTAATTTGGTAGTCAGTGCCTGAGTTGGGAGTATTTTCAGACCCTTAGTTAGGGACAGCGTCAGTGCCTGACTTGGGAGTAGTGCCAGGGCCAAAGTTATGGGCAGTGTCAGGGCCTGAGTAAGCAGTATTCTCAGGGCCTCAGTTAGGGACAGTGTCAGTGCCTGAGTTGGCAGTAGTGTCAGGGCATTAGGAAGTGACAGTGTTAGTGCTTGAGTTGAGAATAGGGTCAGGGCCTTAGGTAGGGACAATGTCAGTGCCTGAGTTGGAAGTAGTGTCAGGGCCTATGTTAGGGACAGTGTCAGGGCCTGAGTTAGAAGTAGTCTCAGGGCCTTAGTTAGGGACAGTGTCAGTGACTGTGTTAGCAATATTGTTAGGGCCAGATTTAGGAGTAGTGTGAGAGTGGTATTTAGGGACAGTGTCAGGGCCTGGGTTATGAGTAGTGTAAGGGCCTAAGTTATCAACAGTGTCAGTGCCTGACTTGGGAGTAGTGTCATGGCCCTAGTTAGGGACAGCGTCATTGCCTGAGTTGGGAGTAATTTCAGTGCCTTAGTTAGGGACAGTGTCAGTGCCTGAGTTGGGAGTAGTGTCAGGGCCTTAATTAGGGATAGGGTCAGTGCTTGAGATGGGAGTAGTGCCAGTGCCTTTGTTAGGGACAGCGCCAGTACCTGGGTTGTGAGTAGTGTCAGGGCCTTAGTTATGGACAGTGTCAGTGCCTGAGTTGGGATTAGTGTCAGGGTCCTTAGTATGGACAGTGTCAGGGCCTGAGTTAAGAGTAGTGTCAAGGCCTTAAATTGGTAGAGTGTCAGTGTCTGCGTTGGGAGTAGTGTCAGACCCTTAGTTACGGACAGCGTCAATGCCTGAGTTGGGAGTAGTGCCAGGGCCTATGTTCTGCACAGCATCAGTGCCTGATTTGGGAGTAGTGCCAGTGCCTTAGTTAGAGACATCGCCAGTGCCTGAGTTGGCAGTAGTGTCAGGGCCATAGTTAGGGACGGTGTCAGTGGCTAAGATGGAAGTAGTGTCAGGGTCTTAGTTACGGACAGTGTCAGTGCCTGAGTTGGGATTAGTGTCAGGGTCTTTATAATGCACAGTGTCAGAGCCTGAGTTAAGAGTATTGTCAAGGCCTTAATTTTGTAGAGTGCCAGTGTCTGTGTTGGGACTAGTGTCAGACCCTTAGTTCGGCCCAGCGTCAGTGCCTGAGTTGTGTGTAGTGCCAGGGCCTAGTTTACTGACAGTCTCAGGGCCTGATGTAGGAGTAGTCTCAGGGCCTTAGTTAAGTACAGTGTCAGTGACTGTGTTAGGAATAGTGTCAGGCCCTGAGTTAGGAGTAGTCTGAGACCGGTAGTTAGGAACAGTTTCAGTGTCGGAGTTGGGAGTAATGTCAGTGCCTTAATTGGGGACAGTGTAAGTGCCTGAGTTGGCTATAGAGTCAGGGCCTAGTTAGAGACAGTGTCAGTGCCTGAGTTGGCAGTAGTGTTAGCGCATTAGTAAGGTACAGTGTTAGTGCATTAGTTGAGAGAATTTCAGTGCCTTAGGTATGGACAATGTCAGTGCCTGAGTTGGAAATAGTGTCAGGGCCATAGGGACAGTGTCAGTGGCTGAGATGGGATTAGTGTCAGGGTCTTAGTTATGGACAGTGTCAGGGTATGAGTTAAGAGTAGTTCCAAGGCCTTAGTTAGGGATAGTGTCAGTGCCTGAGTTGGGAGTAGTATCAGGGCCTTAGTTAGGGACAGTGTCGGGGCCTGAGGTAGAAGTAGTCTCAGGTCCTTAGTTAGGGAGCATGTCAGTGCCTAATAAGGAGTAGTGTCAGGGCCTAATTTAGGGACAGCATCAGCGCCGGATTTGGGAGTAGTGTCAGGGCCTTACGTAGGGACCGCTTCAGTGTCTGAGTTGTGAGAAGTGTGAGGGTCGTAGTTAGGGACACTGTCAGTGCCAGAGTTGGGGGTAGTGTCAGGGCTTTTGTTAGGGACTGTGGCAGGACCTGAGTAAAGAGTAGTGTCAAGTCATTAGTTAGGGACAGTGTTAGTGCCTGAGTTGAGAGTAGTGTCAGGGCCTTAGTTAGGGACAGTGTGAGTTCCTGACTTAAGAGTACTTTCATGGCCTTAGTTAGAAACAGTGTCATTGCCTGAGTTAGAAGTAGTGTCAAGGCCTTAGTTAGCGCGAATATCAGGGCCTAAGTGAGGAGAAGTATCAGTGCCTGTGTTAGGTATATTATCAGCCCCTGAGTTAGGAGTAGTGTCAGGGCCTTAGTTATGGACACTGTCAGTGCCTGAGTTGGGAGTAGTGTCAGGGTCTTAGTTAGGGACAGTTTCAGTGCCTGGGGTAGGAGTAGTGTCAGGGCCTTAGTTTGGGACAGTGTCAGTGCCTGAGTTAGGAATAGTGTCAGAGGCTTTGTTAGGGACAGTGTCAGGGCCTGAGTTAAGAGTAGTGTCACAGCTTTAGTTAGGACCAGTGTCAGAGTCTTAGTTAAGACCAGCATCAGGGCCTATGATAGGAATCAGATCAGGGCCTGTGTTACGAGTAGTGTCAGGGCCTTAGTTAAGGACAGTGTCAGGGCCTGAGTCCTGACTTACTCCTTACTCTCCTCACTAAGGACTTTTGACACTACTGCTAATTCAGGCCCTGATAATGTCCCTAACTAAGGTCCTGAAACATTCCCTGGCTAAGGTCCTCAACTTCTCCTAAGTCAGACCCTGATACTGTCCCTAACAATGGCCCTGACAGTACACCTAACTTAGGCCCTGACCTGATACCTAACAAAGGCTCTGTTGCTAGTCCAAACTAAAGCCCTATAATTGGTCCTAAATAAGGCCTAGACACTAATCCTAACTCAGTCCCTAAAAGTGTCCCTAACTAAGGCCCTGACAGTATGCCTAACTCAGGCTCCCATACGATTCCTAACAATGGTTCTGATGCTAGTCAAAACTAAGGCCCTGAAATTGGTCCTAAATACGGCCTTGACACTAATCCTAACTCAGGCCCTAGCACTGTCCCTAACTAGGTCTCTGACAGTACTCCTAACTCAGACCCTGACACTGTCCCTAAGCAAGGCCCTGACACTACTCCTAACTCAGTCCCTTACACTGTACCTAACAAAGTCTCTGATGCTAGGCCTAACTCAGGCCCTGAAACTGTCTGTAGCTGCCATTACTATCTAAAGTCCTGACGTTATACTGAGCTAATATCCTGACCTATGTCTTTCCAAGGTCCTGAAACTGTCCCAAAGTAAGCCCTGACGCTGTCCCTAAGTGAAGACCTGAGGCTGTCCCTAACTCAGGCCCTGAAGCTTTCCTTAACTGAAGCCTTGAAGCTGTGACTAACTCAGGCCCTGATCATGTACCTAACGAAGACCTTAATGCTGATCCAGCAAAGACGCTGATGCTGCTCCAAAGTCATGCCCTGACAGTGTGCCAAGCTAAGGGCCTGACATTAGGCCTCATTCAGGCCCTGTCACTCTCCCTAAGTCAGGCCCTGATGCAGTCCCTACCTGAAGTCCTAACACTGGTTCTGAATAAGGCTCTGATATTCTGAGTAACAACGGTCTTCACACTATCCTTAGATCATTTCCTGACACGATTCCTAGCCTTTAACCTAAGCCTGTCCCGAGCTAATGTCTTACCCCTCATGCTCACTAAAGACCTTATGCCGTGCCTACCTCAGGCACTGAATTTAGTCCCAAGGCTGCTAGACTGTCCTTAACTAGGCTTCATGCCCTTATCGTCACAATGCTCTGTGACCACTGTCATCACAATGCTACACGCCCTTATCATCACAGTTCTCCATGACCCCTTTCATCACAATGCTCCATGGCCCTTGTCATCACAATGCTCCATGGCACTTGTCATCACAATCCTCCGTGAACACTGTAATCACAATGCCCCATGGCCACTTTCATCACAATTCTACCTGACCCCTTTCATCACAATGCTCCATGACCATAGACATCACAAGGCTCCATGCCCTTATCATCACAAGGCTCCATGCCCTTATCATCACAAGGCTCCATGACCACTTTCATCGCAATGCTCCACGCACTTATCATCACATTGCTCCATGACCCCTTTCATCACAATGCTCCGTGGCCCTTGTCATCAAAATGCTCCATGGCCCCTGTCATTCACAATGCCAAATGACGCCTGTCATCACAAAGATCCATGGCCCTTGTCATCACAATTCCCCATGACCACTGTCATCAGAATGCTCCATGACCCCTTTAATCACAATGCTCACAATTACCCCTGTAATCACAGTGCTCCATAACCCCTTTCATCACAATGCTCTATGCCCCAGTTCATCACAATAAGCCATGACCCCTTTCATCACAATGCTCCGTTACACCTGTCCCATGACCCCTTTCATCACAATGCATCACAATTACCCCTGTAATCACAGTGCTCCATAACCCATTTCATTACAGTGCTCCAAGCCCCCTGTCATCACAATGATCCATGACCCCTGTCATCACAAGACTCAATTAATCCTTTCATCGCAAAGCTCTAAGCCCTTTGTCATCACAATGCTCCAGTACCCCTTTCATCACAATGTTCCATGCCCCATGTCACCAAAATACTCGATACCCCCGGTAATCAAAATGATCCATGACCACTTTCATTACAATGCTCCAGGCCCCCTGTCATCACAATGACCTATGACCCCTGTCATTACAATGCTCCAGGACATTTGTCATCATAATTCAACATGGCCCTTGTCATCACAATGCTCCATGCCCCCTTTCATCACAATGCTCCATTAACCCTTTCAACACAAGGCTCCATGGCCCTTATCATCAAAATTCTCCATGGCGCTTGTCATCACAATGCTCCATGCCCCTTGTCATCACAATGCCCCATGACCACTTTCATCACAATGCTCCATTACCCCTTTCATCACAATGCTCCATTACTACATTCAACATAATTCTCCATGCCCCCTTTCATCACAATGTTCCATTGCCCCTATCATCATAAAGCTCCATGACACTTGTCACCGCAATGCTCCATAACCCCTCTCATCAAAATGCACCATGACCCCTTTCATCACAATGCTCCATGCCCCCTGTCATCACAATTGCCAATGACCCCTGTCATCACAATGCTCAATTGCTCTTGTCATCACAATGATCAATGACCCCTGTCACCGCAATGATCCATGACCCTTTTCATCGCAGTGCTCCATGACACCTGTCATCACAATGCTTCATGGCCTTTGTTATCACAAAGCTACATGACCCTTGTCACCACAAGTGTGATGACTGGTGTGATGGAGCATTTTGATGAAAGGGGTCATGGATCACTGCGTTGACAGGGGTCATGGATCATTGTGATGATAGGGGCATGGAGCATTGTGATGACAATGGTCATGGAGCATTGTGATGAAAGGGGTTATGGAGCATTATGATGAAAAGTGCCATGGAGCATTGTGATGATAAGCGTCATGGAATATTGTGATGACAGTGGTCATGGAGCATTGTGAAGACAAGAGTTCTGGAGCATTGTGATGAGAAGGGCATGGAGCATTGTGATGACAATGGCAGGGACCATTGTGATGACAAGGGGTATAGAGCATTGTGATGAAAGTGGTACTGGAGCATTTTGATGAAAGGGGTCATGGATCCTTGTGTATACAGGGTTCATGGAACTTTGTGATGACAAGGAGAATGGTGCATTGTGATGACAGGGGTCATGGAGCATTGTGATGACATGGGCATGCAGCATTGTGATGACAGGCGTCATGGATCATCATGATGAAAAGAGCCATGGAGCATTGTGATGACAGGGGCCATGTAGCATTGTGATGACAAGGGTCATGGAGCATTGTGATGACAGTGGTCATGGAGCATTGTGATGACACGGGCATGTAGCATTGTAATTCCAGGGGCCGTGGAGCATTGTGATAACAAGGGAATGGAGCATCGTGATGACAAGTGTCGCGGAGCATTAGTGATGAAAGGGGTCATTGAGCATAGTGATGAAAGTGGTCATGGAGCATTGTGATGAGAAGAGGCATGGAGCGTTGTGATGACATGGGTCATGGAGCATTGAGATGACAGGGGTAATGGAGCATTTTGTTGACAGGGATCATGGAATATTGTGATAACAGGGATCATGGGGCATTGTGATGAAAGGGGTCATGCAGCACTGTGCTTAATGGGGCCATTTAACATTGTGATTACCAATGCCATGGAGCATTGTGATGACAGTGGTCATGGAGCATTGTGAAGACAAGAGTTTTGGAGCATTGTGATGAGAAGGGCCATGGAGCATTTTGATGACAGGTGTCATGGAGCATTGTGATGTAAGGGGTTATAGAGCATTGTGATGAAAGGTGTCGTGGAGCACTTTGATTACAGGAGCCAGTGAGCATTTTGATGACAAAGGCCATGGAGAATTGTGATGAATGGGGTTAAAGATCATTGCAATGACATGGGTCATACAGCATTGTGATGAAAGGGGCATGGAGCATTGTGAAGACAATGTTTATGGAACATTGTGATAAAAGGGGTAATGGAGCACTGTGATGAAAGTTGTTATGGAGCATTGTGATTAAAAGCGCATGGAGAATATTGAAGACAAGGGCCATGGAGCATTGTGATTAAATGGGTTATGGAGCTTTGTGATGAAAAACGCCATGGAGAATATTGAAGACAAGAGTCATGGAGCGTTGTGACGACAAGTGCATATAGTGTTGTGATTACAGAGGCCAAGGAGCATTTGATGACAAGGCCATGGAGCACTGTGATGACAAATGGCATGGAGTATTGTGATGAAAGAGGTATTGAAGACTTGTGAGGAAATGGGTCATGGATCACTGTGATTACAGGGGCCTTAGGGCATTGTGATGACTAGGGCCATGGAGCATTGTGTTGACAGGGGTCATGGAGCATTGTGATGAAAGGTGTGGTGGATCGTTGTGATGAAAGGGTCATGGAGCTTTGTTATAATAAGGGTATGGAGCATGGTTATGACTATGGTCATGGAGCATTGAGATGAAAGTTGTCATGGGGCATTTTGATGACAAGGTTCACGGAGCTTTGCAATGAAAGGGGTCTTGGAGCATTGTGATGAGAGCGGTCATGTAGCACTGTAATTACAGGGGACATGGATCATTTTGTTGAAAAAGACCATTGAGCTTTTTGATGACAGGCATCATGGAGCATTGTGATGAAAGGGCTCATGTGGCATTGTGACGACAAGAGCCATGGAGCATTGTGATGAAAGTGGTCACAGCAATTGTGATGAAAAGCACCAGAGAGCATTGTGATAACAAGGGTCATGGTGCATTGTGATGAAAGAAGTCCTGGAGCATTGTGATGAAAAACACCATAGAGCATTGTGATGACAAGTGTGCTGTAACCTTCTCATGACATGATTCATGGAGCACTGTGATGACAAGGGCCATTGCAAATTGTGATGACAGGTGTCATGAGGGATTGTGATGACAGTGGTCATCTAGCATTGTGAAGAAAAGTATCATGGAACATTGTGATGACAGGGGTCATGGAGCATTGTGATGAAAGTGGTCATGGATCATTGTGATGACAAGTATCCTGGACCATTGTGATGACACGTTTCTTGGAGCATTGTGATGACAAGGGCCATGGCGAATTGTGATGACAGGTGTCATGGGGCATTGAGATGACAGTGGTCATGGAGCATTCTGATGAAAATGGTCATGGAGCAGCGTGAATTATAGGGTCCATGGAGCACTGTGAATAAAAAGGCCATGGAGCATTGAGATGACAGGGTTCATGGAGCACTGTGATGAAAGTTGTCCTGGAGCATTGTGATGACAAGGGCTTGGAGCATTGTGGTTACAAGGGCCAGGGAGCATTGTGATGAAATGGGCAGGGTACACTGTGATGACAGGGGTCATTGAGAATTGTAATGACAACTGTCATGGAACATTGTGATGACAGGGGTCATGGAGCATTGTGATGAAAGTGGTCATGAATCATTGTGATGACAAGTGTCCTGGACCATTGTGATGACACGGTTCTTGGAGCATTGTGATGACAAGGGCCATGGCGAATTGTGATGACAGGTGTCAGGGTGCATTGAGATAACAGTGGTCATGGAGCATTTGATGAAAGTGGTCATGGAGCAGCGTGATTATAGGGGCCATGGAGCATTGTGAAAAAAAGGCCATGGAGCATTGAGATGACACGGGTCATGGTGCACTGTGATGAAAGTTGTCCTGGAGCATTTTGATGAAAAGCACCATGGACCAATGTGATGCCAAGAGCCATGGAGCATTGTGATGACAAGTGCCATGGCGAATTTTGATGCCAGTTGTCATGGGGCATTGTGATGACAATGGTCATCTAGCATTGTGATGAAAGGGGCCATGGAGCATTGTGATGATAAGTGTCATGGAGCATTGCTATGACATGGGCATGGAGCATTATGATGACAATAGTTCTGGAGCTTTATAATGACAAGGGCAGGGAACATTGTGATGACAGAGGTATTGGAGCATTTTGATGACAACTGTCATGGAACATTTTGATGACAGGTGTCATGGAGCATTGTGATGACAAGGGCAGGGAACATTCTGATGAAAGGGATCATGGAGCAATGTGATTACAGGGGCCATGGAGCATTGTGAAGAAAGTGGTTATGGATCATTGTGAGGACAAGTGTCCTGGAACATTGTGATGATACGGTTCATGGACCATTTTGATGACAAGGGCCATGGCAAATTGTCATGACAGGTGTCATGGAGCATTACGATGACAGTGGTCATCTAGAATTGTGATGAAATTACCACGGAGCACTGTGATGACAGGGGCCATGGAGCTTTGTGATGACAAAGGCCATGGAACATTTCGATGACAAGAGTCAGTGAGCATTGTGATGACACAGGCATGGAACACTATGATGACAAGAGTTCTGGAGTATTGTGATGACAAGGGCATGGAGCATTCTGTTCACACGGGCCAAGGAGCATTGTGATTACAAAGTTATGGAGCATTGTGATTGAAGGGGATATGGAGAATTGTGATGACATTGACAGGGAACATTGTTATGACACGGTTCATAGATCATTATGATGACAAGGGCCATGGCGAATTGTGAAGACAGGAGTCATGGGGCATTGTGATGACAAGGGTCATCTAAAATTGTGATGAATGGTATGATGGAGCACTGTGATGACAGGGGCCATGGAGCATTGTGATGACAAAGGCCATGTAGCTTTGTGATGACAAGTGTCATGGAACATTGTGATGACATGGGCATTTAGCATTATGATGACAAGAGTTCTGGAGCATTGTGATAACAAGGGCATGGAGCATTGTTATTACAGGGACCATGAAGCATTGTGATGACAAGGGCAGGGAATATTGTGATGACAAGGGTCATAGAGCATTATGATGACAACTGTCATGGAACATTGTGATGACAGGGGTCATGGAAAATTTTGATGATAGGGGCCATGGAGCATTGTGATAACGTGCGTCATGGCGCATTGTGATGACAGTTGTCATGGAGCATTGTGATGAAAAAGATCATGAAGCAATGTGATTACAGGGGCCATGGAGCACTGTGAATACATAGGCCATGGAGCTTTGTGATGACAGGGGTCATGGATCATTTTGATGAATGTGGTCATGGATCATTCTGATGACAAGTGTCCTGGAACATTGTGATGACATGGTTCATGGAGCATTGTGATGACAAGGGCCATGGCGAATTCTGATGACAGGTGTCATGGGGCATTGTGATGACTGTGGTCATTTACAATTGTGATGAAAGGAATCATGGAGCATTGTGATGACAGGGGCCATGGAGCATTGTGATGACAAAGACCATGGAACATTCTGTAGGCAACTGTCATTGAGCATTGTGAAGGCATGGGCATGGAGCATTATGATGAAAAGAGTTCTGGAGAATTGTGATGACAAGGGCATGGAGCATTGTGATGACAGTGGCCATGGAGCATCATGATGATAAGGGCATGGAGCATTGTGATGAAAGTGATTCTGGAGCATTTTGATGACAGCGGTCACAGAGAATTGTGATGACTGGGATCATGCAGCATTGTAATGAAAAGGGTCATGGAGCATTTTGATGACAGCGGTCACAGAGAATTGTGATGACTGGGATCATGCAGCATTGTAATGACAAGGGTCATGGAGCATTGTGATGACAGGGGTCATGGAGCATTGTAATGACAAGGGCCATGGAGCATTGTGATGACAGGGCTCATGGGGAATTGTGATGACAGGTGGCATTGGGCATTGTGATGACAGGGGGCATGTAGCACTGTAATGAAAGTTGCCTTGGAGCATTGTGATGAAAAGCACGATGGAGCATTGTGATGACAAGGGTCATGGAGAATTGTGATTATATGGGTCAAGGAACATTGTGATAACAAGAATTCTAGAGCATTGCGATGAAAAAGGCATGGAGCTTTGTGAATACAGGGGACATGGAGCATTGTGATGACATGGGCAGGGAACATTGTGAGGACAGGGGTCATGGATCATTGTGATGACAAGGTCATGGAACATTGGGAACACGGGGTCATGGAGCATTGTGATGAAAGGGGCCATGGAGCATTGTGATGACAGGCGTCATGGAACATTGTGATGAAAAGATTTCAGGAGCATTGTGATGTGATGACAAGTGCATGGAGCATTGTAATGACAAGTGTCATCGAGCATTGTGATGACAGGGGTCATGGAGCATTGTGATGAAAAAAGCCATGGAACATTGTGATGAAATTGGTCCTGGAGCATTGTGATGACAGCAGTCACGGAGAATTGTGATGACAGGGATCATGCAGCATTGTGATGACAAGGGCATGGAGTTTTGTGATGACAGGGTTCCTGGAGCATTGTGATTCCACGGGCATGGAGCATTGGGATGAGAAGAGATCTGGAGCATTGTGATGACAAGGACATGGAGCATTTTTATTACTGGGGCCAAGGAGCATTGTGCTGACAAGGACATGGTGCATTGTGATGAAAAATGGCATGGAGCATTGTGATGAAAGTGGTACCGGAGCATTGTGAGGAAAAGGTTCATGGATCATTGTGATGACAAAGGTTGTGGAGCTATGTGATGACAAGGGCCATGGAGCATTGTGATGACAGGTTTCATGGAGCATTTTGATGATAGGGGTTAACGGGCATTGTGATGACTGGGGGCATTGGGCATTGGGAAGATAAGGGGCATGAAGCACTAGGATGAAAGTTGTCCTGGAGCATTGTGATGAAAAGCCCCATGGAGCAGAGTGCTGACAAGGGCCATGGAACATTTTGATGACAAAGTTCATGGAGAAATGTGATGACATGTGTCACGGAGCCTTGTGATGTCACGGTCATGGAACATTGTGATGACAAGAATTCCGGAGTATTGTGATGAAAAGGGCATGGAGCACTGTGATTACAGGGGACAGAGAGATTATTGTGATGCCTGTGCAGGTAACACTGTGCTCACAGGGATCATGGAGCATTTTGATGAGAGGGATCATGGAGAATGGTGATAACAGTGGTCATGGATTATTGTGATGACAAGTGTCCTGGAATCTTGTGATGACACGGTTCACAGAGCATTGTGATGACAAAGGCCATGGAGCATTGTGATGACAAGTGCCATTGAAAATTGTGATGACACAGGCATGGAGCATTATGAGGACAAGAGTTCTGGAGCATTGTGATGACAAGGGCATGGAGCATTGTGATTACAGGGGCCATGGGCCATTGTGATGACAAGGGCAGGGAACATTGTGATGACAGAGATCATGGAGTATTGTGATGTCAACTGTCATGGAACATTGTGATGACAGGGGTCATGGAGCATTTTGATGATAGGCGTCATGGGGCATTGTAGTGACAGTGGTCTTGGAGCATTGTGATGAAAGGGATCATGGAGCAATGTGATTACAGGGGCCCTGAAGCATTGTGAATACATAGGCCATGGAGCATTGTGATGACAGGGGTCATGGAGCATTGTGATGAAATTGGTCATGGATCACTGTGATGACAATTGTCCTGGAATCTTGTGATGACAAGTGCCATGAGTAATTGTGATGACAGGTGGCATGGGGCATTGTGATGACATTGGTCATCTAGCACTGTGACAAAAGGTATCATGGAGCACTGTGATGACAGGGGTCATGGAGCATTGTGATGACAAAGGATATGGGACATTGTGGTGACAAGTATCATGGAGCATTGTGATGACACGGGCATGGAGCAATATGATGACATGTGTTCTGGATCATTGTGATGACAAGGGCATGTAGCATTGTGATGACAAGGGCAGGGAATATTGTGATGACAGTGGTCATGGAACATTTTGATGAAAGGGATCATGGAGCAATGTGATTACATCAGCCAGGGAGCATTGAGAATACTTAGGCCTTGGAGCATTGTGATGACAGTGGTCATGGGGCATTGTGCTGAAAGTGGTCATGGATCATTGTGATGACAAGTGCCCTGGAAACTTGTGTTGACACAGTTCATGGAGCATTGTGATGAGAACGGCAATGACGAATTGTGATGACAGGTGTCATGGGGCATTTTGATGACACTGGTCATCTAAAATTGTGATGGTAGGTATCATGGGGCACTCTCATGACAGAGGCCATGGAGCAGTGTGATGACAAAGACCATGGAACATTTTGATGACAAGTGTCATGGTGCATTGTGATGAGACGGGCATGGAACATTATGATGACAAAAGTTCTGGAGAACTGTGATGACAAGGGCATGGAGCAGTGTGATTACAAGGGCCATGGAGCATTGTGATCACAACGGCATGGAACATTGTGATGACAAGGGTCATCAAGCATTGTGATGACAGCGGTCATGGGACATTGTGATGACAAGGGCATGGAGCATTGTGATGAAAATGGTCCTGGAGCATTATGATAACTGCGGTCACAGAGAACTGCGATGACAGGGATCATGCAGCTTGTGATTAAAAGGGTCATGGAGCATTGTGATGACATGGTTCATGAAGCATTGTGATGACAAGCACATGGAGTATTGTGATGATATGGGTCTTGGAGCATTGTGATGACTGGGACCCTGGAGCAATGTGATGACAAGTGTCATGGAGCAGTGTGATGAGACGGGCATGGAGCATTATCACAACAAGAGTTCTAGAGCATTGTGATGACAGTGGCATGGAGCATTGTGATACAGAGATTATGGAACATTGTGAGGACAAGTTTCATGAAGCATTGTGATGATAGGAGTCATGGAGCATTGTGATGACAGGGATCATGGAGCTTTGTGGTGAAAGGGGTCATGGAACGTTGTGATGACAATGGCCTGGAGCATTGTGATGACAAGGGTCATGGAGCATTGCGATGACCATCGCCATGGATCATTGCGATTAATGGGGTAATGGAGCATTGTGATGAAATTTGTCATGGAGCATTGTGATGAAATGTGTTATGGAGCGTTGTGATGACAAGGGCCATGGAGCATTGTGATCAAATGGGTTATGGAGCATTGTGATCACAATAGTCAGGGAGCATTTTGATGAAATGTTCATGGAGAATTGAGGTAAAAGCGTTCATGGGACATTGTGATGACAAGGGCCATAGAGCATTTTGATGAAAGGGGTCATGGAGCATTGAGATGAAAGTGGTCGTGGAGCATTTTGATGAAAAGTGCTATGGAGCATGGTGATGACAAGGACCATGGAGCATTTTGATGACAAGGGCATGGAGCATTTTGATTACAAGGTTCCTGGAGCATAGTGATGAAAGTGGTCTGGGAGCATTTTGATGAAATGGGTCATAGAGCATTGTGATGAAAGGGGTCATGGATCATTGGGATTACAGGGATAATGGAGCATTGTTATGACAAGTGCCATGGAACATTGTGATGACAAGAGCATGGGCCATTGTGATGACAGGTGTCATGGGACATTGTGATGACAGGGGCATGGAGCATTGTGATGACAAGGGCCGTGGAGCATTGCGATGACAGGCGACATGGGGCATTGTGATGACAGGGGGCATGGAGCATTGTGGTGAATGTTGTCATGCAGCATTGTGATGAAAAGCACCAAAGAGCATTGTGATGACAAGTGCCAGGGAGCATTGTGATGACAAGGGAATGGAGCATTGTGATGAAATGACGTCTAGAGCATTTTGATGACAGGGTTCATGGGGAATTGTGATGACAGGTGTCATAGAGCATTGTTATAACAATTGCCATTTTGATGACAGGGATCAAGGGACATGGTGATGACAGGGGTCACAGAGCATTGTGATGACAAAGGCCATGGAGCACTGTGATTAAACGGGTCATGGATCACTGCAATGACAGTGGTCGATGAGCATTGTGATGATAGGGGCAAGGAGCATTGTGATGACAATGGTCATGGAGCATTGTGATGAAAGGCGTCATGGTGCAGTGTGATGACAAGGGTCCTGAAGCATTGTGATGATACAGGTATGGAGAATTGTGATGACAAGAGTTCTGGAGCATTTCATGATAACGGCATGGAGCATTGTGATTACAGGGGGAATGAAGCATTTTGATGAAAAGTGCATGGAGCATTGTGATGAAAAGGGTTATGGATCATTGTGTTTACAGGGATTATGGAGCATTGTGATGACAAGGGTCATCGAGTATTGTGATGACAGAGGTCATGGAGCATTGTGATGACATTGGCCATGGAGCATTGTGATTACAGGGGTCATGGAGCACTGTGCTGAAAGGGGTCATGGGGCATTTTGATTACAAAGGCCATGGAGCATTGTGATGACAAGAGTCCTGGAGCATTGTGATGACATTTTCATGGAGCATTGTGATGACATGAGCATGGAGAATTGTGATGACAAGAGTTCTGGAGCATTCTGATGAAAACGGCATGGAGCATTGTGATGACAAGGGCCACAGAGAATTGTTATGAAAATGGTACTGGAGCACTGAGATGAAAGGCGACATGGACCATTGTGATTACAGGGATCATGGAGAACTGTGATGACAGGGGTCATGGAGTATTGTGATGACAGGGGTCATGGAGTATTGTGAAGACAAGTGCCATGAGGCATTGTGATGAAAGGGGTCATGGAGCATTGAGATAAAAGGGGTAATGGGACATTGGGATGACAAGGGCCATGGAGCATTTTGGTGAAAGTGGTCAAGGGTCATTGCGATGACAGTGGTGATGGGTCATTGTGATGACGGGGGCATGGAGCATTGTGATGAAAGTGGTCATGGATCATTGTGAATAAAAGCGCCATGGAGCATTGTGATGATAATGGTCATGGACCATTGTGACGAATGGGGTCATGGAGCATTGTGATGAAAAGCTCTATGGAGCATTGTGATGTCAAGGGACATGGAGCATTGTGATTAAATGAGTTATGGAACGCTGTGATGAAAGTGGTCATGGAGCATTGTGATTAAAAGCGCCATGGAGCATTGTGAAGACAAGAGTCCTGGAGCATTGTGATGACACGGGCATGGAGAATTGTGTTGACAAGAGCTCTGGAGCATTGTGATGACAAGTGCATGGAGCATTGTGATTAGAGGATTCACTGATCATTGTGAAGACAGTGGTCGATGAGCATTCTGATGTTAGACGCATGGATCATTGTGATGACAATGGTCATGGAGCATTGTGATGACAAGGGAATGGAGCATTGTATTGAAATGATTACTAGAGCATTTTGATGAAAAGGCCATGGTGAATTGTAATTACAGGGTCCATGGAGCATTGTGATGACAACTGCATTCAGCATTGTGATGAAAAGGGAAGTGAAGCATTGTGATGAAATGTGTACTGGAGCATTGTGAGGAAAGGTGTCATGGATCATTGTGATTACAGCGATCATAGAGCATTGTGATGACAGGTGTCACGGAGCATTGTGATGAAAGGGGTTATGGATCATTGCGATGACAAGGGTCATGGAGCATTGTGATGATAGGGCCATGGAGAATTGTGATGACAACGGTCATGAAGCATTGTGATGAAAGTGGTCATGGATCATTGTGAATAACAGCGCTATGGATCATTGTGATGACAAGGGCATGTAGCATTGTGATGACAAGTGGAATGGAACATTGTGATGAAAGAGGTATTGGACCATTGTGAGGAAAGGGGTCATGGATAATTGTAATGACAAGGATCATGGAGCATTGTGATGAAAGTGGCCATGGAGCTTTGTGATGAAAGGGGTCATGGAGCATTGTGATGAAAGTAGTCATGCAGCACTGTTTTAAAAAGCGCTATTGAGCACTGTGATAACAAGGGACGTGGAGCATGGTGATCAAATGGGATATGGAGCGTTGTGATGAAACTGGTCATGGAGCATTGTGATGAAATGGGACATGGATCATTGTGATGACAGGGGTTATGGAGCATTGTGAAGATAGGGCCATGAAGCTTTGTGATGACAATGGTCGTGAAACATTGTGATGAAAGTGGTCATGGAGCATTTTGAATAAGAGCACTAGGCAGCATTGTGATGACAAGGGCATGGAGCATTGTGATGACAAATGGAATGGAGCACTGTGATGAAAGAGGTGTTGGAGCATTGTGAGGAAAGGGGTCATGGAGCATTGTGATTACAGGGGTCATGGAGCATTGTGATGACACAGGCATGGAGCACTGGGATGATAAGTGCATGGATCATTGTGATTAAAAGGGCCATGGAACATTTGATGACAAGGGCATGGACCATTGTGATAACCAGGGGCATGGAGCATTGTGATGAAAGTAGTACTGGAGCACTGTGATGAAAGGGGTCATGGATCATTGTGATTACAGGGATTATTGAACATTGTGATGACAATGGTCATGGAGCATTGTGATGACAAGAGTCATGGGGCATTGTGATGAAAGGGGGTCATGGATCATTGTGATGACAAGGGCCATGGAGCATTGTGATGACAGTGGTCATGGAGCATTGTGAGGACAAGGGAATGGAGCACTGTGATTACATGAGTTCTGGAGTATTTTGGTGAAAAGGGCATGGAGAATTGTGATTACAGGGGCCATGGAGCATTGTGAGGAGAACTGCATTGAGCATTGTGATGACAAGGGACGTGGAGCATTGTGAGGAAAGGTGTCATGGATCATTGTGTTTACAGCGATCATGGAGCATTGTGATGACAGGGGTCATGGAGCACTGTGATGACAAGGGCCACCTAGCATTGTGATTACAGGGTTCATGGGGCATTGTGATGAGTGGTGTCATGGAGCATTGTGATGAAACGGTCATGGAGCACTGTGATTGCAGGGGCCATGGAACATTGTGATTACAAAAGATATGGAACATTGTGATGACAGGTGTCATGGAGCATTGTGATGAAAGGGGTCATGGATCATTGCGATGGCAGGAGTCATGGAGCTTTGTGATGATAGGGACATGGAGAATTGTGATGACAATGGTCATGAAGCATTGTGATGAAAGTGGTCATGGAGCATTGTGAATAACAGCACTATGGAGAATTGTGATGACATCGGCCATGGACCATTGTGATCAAATTGATTATGGAGTGTTGTAACGAAAGTGGTCATGGAGCATTGTGATGAAAGTGGCACTGGAGCATTGTGATGAAAAGCGTGAGGGAACATTGTGATAACAAGGGCCATGGAGCATTGTGATGACACTGGTCATGGAGCATTGTGATGACAACTGAATGGAGCATTGTGATGACATGAGGTCTGGAGCATTTTGATGACAAGACTATGGAGAATTGTGATTACAGGGGCCATGGAGCATTGTGATGACAACTGCATTGAACATTTTGATGACAAGGGGTGTGGAGCACTGTGATAAAAGGCGTACTGGAGCATAGTGAAGAAAGGTGTCATGGATCATTGTGATTACAGCGATCATGGAGCATTGTGATGACAGTGGTCATGGAGCATTGTGATGATAAGGGCCATGGATCATTGTGGTTACAGTGGTCATGGGGCATTGTGACGAGTGGGGTCATGGAGCATTGTGAAGAAATGGATCATGTAGCATTGTGATGACAAGCCGCGTGGAGCATTGTGATGAAAGGCGTACTGGAGCACTGTGATGAAATGGGACAGGTGGCATTGTGATGGCAAGTTCCATGGAGCATTGTGGTGTAAGAGGTTATGGAGCTCTGTGACGTAATTTGTAAAAGAGCATTGCAATGAAAATCATCAAGGAACTTTGTGATGATACGGGACATAGAGAATTGTGATGACAAAGGCCATAGACTATTGTGATGACAGGGGTCATGGAGCATTGTTTTGAGAGGGTCAAGGAGCATTGTGATGAAAATATTCATTGAGCATTGTGATGAAAAGCGCCATGGAGCATTGTGATGAGAAGAGTCCTGGAACATTGTGATGACATTTTCATGGAGCATTGTGATGACATGGGCATGGAGAATTACAATGACAAGAGTTTCTGGAGCATTGTGATGAGAAGGGCATGGAGCATTTGCATTACAGGGGCCATGGAGTATGTGATGACAAAGGCAAGGACCATTCTGACAACAAGGGGCATGGAGCATTATGATGAAAGTGGTACTGCAGCATTGTGATGAAAGGGGTCATGGATCATTGTGATTACAGGGATCATGGAGCATTGTGATGACAAGGGTCAGGGATCATTGTGAAGACAGGGGTCGTGGAGCTTTGTGATGACAAGGGCCATGGAGCATTGTGATGACAGGGGTCATGGGACATTGTGATGACATGGGGCATGGAGCATTGTGATGAATGTGGTCATGGAGCATTGTGATGAAAAACGCCATGGAGCATTGTGATGACAACTGGTATGGAGCATTGTGATGTCAAGTGTATTCAGCATTATGATGACAGGGGTCATGGAGCATTGTGATGAAAAGAGTCATGGATCATTGCGATGACAGGGGTTATGGAGCATTGTGATGAAAATTGGCATGGAGCATTGTGATGAAAGGCGTCCTGGAGCATTGTGAGGAAAGGTGTCATGGATCATTGTGAGTACAGCGATCATGGAGCATTGTGATGACAGGTGTCATGGAACGTTTTGATGACAAGTCATTGGAGCATTTTGATTACAAGGGTCATGGAGCATCATGATGAAAGTGGTCATGGAGCATTGTGATGTAAGTGGTCTTGGAGCATTGTGATGAACGTGGTCATGGAGCATTGTGAGTAAAGGGATCATGGAGTATTGCGATGACAGGGGTCAAAGAGCATTGTGATGACAAGAGTTCTGGAGCATTGTCATGATAAGGTCATGGAGCATTGTGATTACAGGGGCAATGGAGCATTTTGATGAAAATTGCATGAAGCATTGTGATGTTAAGGAGCATGGAGCATTGTGATGAAAGGGGTCATGGATCATTATGAATACAGGGATCCTGGAGCATTGTGATGAGAAGTGTCCTGGAGCATTGTGATGAGAAGTGCCATGGAGCATTGTGATGACAGGTGGCTTTGGGCATTGTGATGAAAATTGTCCTTGAGCATTGTGATGAAAGTGGTCATGGATCATTGGGAGTACAGGGATCATGGAGCATTGTGATGACAGGGGGCATGGAACATTGAGATAAAACGGATCATTGGTCATTGTGATGACAAGGGCCATGGCGCATTGTGATTAAAGGGATCATGTGGCATTGTGATGACAACTGGCATGGAGCATTGTGATGAAAGGCATCCTGGAGCATTGTGAGGAAAGGTGTCATGGATCATTGTGATTACAGCGATCATGGAGCATTGTGATGACAGGGTTCATGGAGCTTTGTGATGACAAGTCCATGGAGAATTTTGATTACAGGGGTCTTGGGACATTGTGATGAGTGGGGTCATGGAGCATTGTGATGAAAATGGTCATGCAGCACTGTGATTACAGGGCCCATGGAGCATTGTAATGAAAGGGGTTATGGATCATTGTGATGACTGGGGTCATGGAGCATTGTGATGATAAAGCCATGGAGAACTGTGATGAGAATGGTCATGAAGCACTGTGATTAAAGTGGTCATGGAGCATTGTGTTTAAAGGGATCATGGGGTATTGTGATGAGAGGGGTACTGGAGCATTGTGAGTAAACGGGCCATTGACCATTGTGATGACAAGTGCCATGAAGCATTGTGATTAAATGTGTTATGGGGCGTTGTGAAGAAAAGTGTGATGGAGCATTGGGAAGACAAGTGTCCTGGAGCATTGTGATGACACGGGCATGGAGAATTGTGATGAGAAGGGTTCTGTAGCATTGTGATGACAAGTACATGGAGCGTTGTGATGACATGGGCCATGGAGCATTTGATGACAAGGTCATGGACAGTTGTGATGACACGGGGCATGGAGCATTGTGCTAAAAGGCGTCCTGGAGCATTGTGAGTAAAGGTGTCATGGATCACTGTGATTACAGCGATCATGGAGCATTGTGATGACAGGGGTCACGGGGCATTGTGATAAATGTGGTCATGGAGCATTGTGATTAATGTGGTCATGGGGCATTGTGATGACATGGCTCATGGAGCATTTTGATTACTGTGGAGCATTCAGCACATTGGTCCATGACCCCTTTCATCAGAATGCTCAATGGCTCTTGTCATCACAATAACCCATGGCCCCTTTCATCACAATGCTCCATGATCCTTGTAATCACAATGATCCATGACCCGTTTCATCACAATGCCCTATGACCCCTTTAATCAAAATGCTCCATGGCCCTTGTCATCACAATGCTCCAAGATCATTGTCATCACAATTCTCCATGCCCTTTTCATTTCAGTGCCCCATGGCCCCTGTAATCACAGAGCTCCAGGACTCCTTTCATCACAATGTCCATGACCCTTTTCATCACAATGCTCCATGACCCCTCTCACCACAATGCTCCATGCCCCATCTCATCAAAATATTCCATGCACCCTTTCAACACAATGCTCCATGGCCACTCTAATCACAATGCTCCAAGACCCCTATAATCACAATGCTCCATGCCACTTGTCATCACAATGTTCCATGCCCTTGTCATCACAATTCTCCATTACCCTTGTGATCACAATGCTCCATGCCCTTGTCATCACAATCCTTCTTGACCCCTGTCATCCCAATGCTCCATGGTGCTTGTCATCACAATGATCCAGAGCCTTAGTGCCTGAGTTGGGAGTAGTATCATTGCCTCAGTAAGGGACAGTGTCAGAGCATGAGTTGGGAGTAGTATCAGGGCCTTAGTGAGGGACAGTGTCAGGGACTGAGTTAGGGGTAGTCTCAGGGCTTTAGTTAGGGAGAGTGTCAGTGCCTGAATTAGGAGTAGTGTCAGGGCCTAAGTTACGGACAGTGTCAGGGCAAGAGTTAGGAGTAGTATCAGGGCCTTATTTAGGGACAGTGTCAGTGCCTGTGTTTGCAGTAGTGTCAGGGCATTAGTAAGGGACAGTGTCAGTGCCTGAGTTGTGAATAATTTCAGGGCCTTAGATAGGGACAGTGTCAGGGCCTGAGTTGGGATTAGAGTCAGTGTCTTTGTTAGTGACAACGTCAGGTCGTGAGTTAGGAGTAATCTCAGGACCTTAGTTATGGGCAGTGTCAGTGACTGTGATAGGAATAGTGTCAGGGTTTGGGTTAGGAGTAGTGTGAGAATGGTAGTTAGGGACAGTGTCATGGCCTGACTTGTGAGTAGTGTCAGGGACATAGTTAGTGACAATTTCAGTGCCAGATTTGGGAGTAATGTCAGGGCCGTAGATCTGGACAGTGTCAGTCCCTGAGTTGGGAGTAGTGTCAGGGACTAGTTAGGGACAGTGTCAGTGCCTATGTAGGGAGTAGTCTCACTGCCTTATTTAGTGAAACTGTCAGTGCCTGTGTTGGTAGTTGTGTCAGGGCCTTAAAAGGGACAGTTTCAGTGCCTGTGTTGGGAGTAGTGTCAGAGCCTTTGTAAGGGACAGCGCCAGTGCCTGAGTTCGGTGTAGTGCCAGGGCCATAGGTAGGGACAGTGTCAGTGCCTGAGTTGTGATTAGTGTCAGGGTCTTTATTATGGACAGTGTCAGGGCCTGACTTATGAGTAGTATCAAGGCCTTAATTTGGAAGAGTGTCAGTGTCTCATTGGGAGCAGTGTGAGACCCTTAGTTAGGGACACCGTCAGTGCCTGATTTGGGAGTAGTGCCAGGGCCTAAGTTACAGAGAGTGGTAGGGCCTGAGTTAGGAGTAGTCTGAGAGCGGTAGTTAGGAACAGTGTCAGGGTCTGAGTTGTGAGTAGTTTCAGGGCCTTAGTTAGCGAAAGTGTCAGTGCCGGTGTTGGGAGTAATGTCAGGGCCTTAGTTAGGGACAGTGTCAGTGCCTGAGATGGCCGTAGTGTCAGGGCTTAGATAGGGACAGTGTCTGTGCCTGACTTGAGAATAGGGTCAGGGCCTTAGGTAGAGACAATATCAGTTCCTGAGTGGGAAGTAGTGTCAGGGCCTTAGGGACAGTGTCAGTGGCTGAGATGGGAGTAGTGTCAGAATCTTAGTTAGGGAGAGTGTCAGTGCCTGAGTTGGGAATAGTGTCAGGGCCTTAGTTAGGGACAGTGTTAGGGCCTGAGGTAGAAATAGTCTCAGGGCCTTAGTTAAGGAGTGGGTTAGTGCCTAAGTAAGGAGTAGTGTCAGGGCCTACGTTAGGGACAGTGTCAGTGCCTGAGTTGGGAGTATTGTCAGAGACTTAGTCAGGTACGGCATCAGTGCCTGATTTGGGAGTTTTGTGAGTGCCGGAGTTAGGGACACTGTCAGTGCCTGAGTTTGTGGTAGTGTCAGGGCCTTTGTTAGGGACTGTTTCAGGGCCTGAGTTAAGGGTACTGACAGGTCCTTAGTTAGGGACAGTGTCAGTGCCTGCGTTGGGAGTACTCTCAGGGCATATTTAGGGACGGTCTCCGTGCCTATTTTGAGAGTAGTATCAGGTCCTTATTTAGGGACAGTGTTAGGGCCTGAGGTAGAAGTAGTCTCAGGGCCTTAGTTAGGGAGCATGTCAGTGCCTAAATAAGGAGCAGTTTAAGGGCCTATGTTAGGGACAGTGTCAGAGGCTGAGTTAGGAGTAGTGTGAAGGCCTTAGTTACGGACAGCATCAGTGCCTGAGTTGGGAGTAGTATCAGGGCCTGACTTAGGGACGGCGTCAGTGCCTGAGTTGGGAGTAGTGTGAGGGCCGTTGTTAGGGAAACTCTCAGTGCCTGACTTAGGAGTAGAGTCAGGTCCTAGTTAGGGACAGTGTCAATGCCTATGTAGGGAGTAGTCTCACTGTCTTATTTAGCGAAAGTGTCAATGCCTGTGTTGGTAGTTGTTTCAGGGCCTTAAAAGGGGCAGTGTCAGTGCTTGAGTTGGGAGTAGCGTCAGGGCCTTATTTAGGGACAGTGTCATTGGCTGAGATGGGATTAGTGTCAGGGTCTTTATTAGGGACAGTGTCAGGGCCTGAGTTGGCAGCAGTGTCAGGGCCTTAATTAGGGAGAGTGTCAGTGCCTGTGTTGGGAGTAGTGTCAGAGCCTTTGTTAGGGACAGCGCCAGTGCCTGAGTTGGGTGTAGTGTCAGGGCCATAGTTAGGGACAGTGTCAGTGGCTGAGATGGGAGTAGTGTCACGCCCTTAGCTATGAACAGTGTCAGTGTCTGAGTTGGGATTAGTGTCAGGGTCTTTATTATGGACAGTGTCAGGGGCTGATTTAAGAGTAGTGTCAAGGCCTTAATTTGGGAGAGTGTCAGTGTCTCATTGGGAGCAGTGCCCGACCTTCAGTTATGGACACCATCAGTGCCTGAATTGGGATTAGCACCAGGGACTAAGTTACAGACAGTGTTAAGGCCAGAATTAGGAGTAGTCTCAGGACCTTAGTTAGGAACAGTGTCAGTGACTGTGTTAAGAATAGTGTCAGTGCCTGAGTTAGGGGTAGTCTGAGACCGGTAGTTAGGAACAGTGTCAGGGCCTGAGTTGTGAGTAGTTTCAGGGCCTTAGTTAGGGACAGTGTCAGTGCCTTGAGTTGGGAGTACTGTCAGGGCCTTAGTTAGGGAGAGTGTCAGTGCCTGATTTGGGAGTAGTGTCAGGGCCTTAGTTAGAGACAGTCTCAGTGGCTCTGTTGGGAGTAGTGTCAGGGCCTTTATAAGGAACTATATTACTGCCTGTGTTCGGAGTAATGTCAGGACATTAGTAAGGGACAGTGTCAGTGCCTGAGTTACAAGTAGTGTCAGGGCCGTAGTTAGGAGTAGCATCAGTGCCTTCGTTAGGTATTGTATCAGCGCCTCAGTTAGGAATACTTTCAGAGCCTTATTTAGGGACCTTTTCAGTGCCTGAGTTAGGAGTAATGTCAGGGCCTTCCTTAGGTATTGTATCAGCGCCTGATTTAGGAATAGTGTCTGGGACTTAGTTAGGGATATTGCCAGGGCTTGATTTATGATTAGTGTTAGAGCATGAGTTATCAATAGTGTCAGGGCTTTAGTTAATGACAGTGCCAGTTCCTGAGTTATGAGTAGAGTCAGGGCCTATGTTAGGGACTGGGTCAGTGCTGAGTTCGGAGTAGTATCAGGGACTTAGTTAGAGACAGTGTCAGGGACTGTGTTACGAGTAGTGTCAGGGCCTTAGTTGAGGACAGTGTCAGGGCCTGAGTCCTGACTTACTCCTTACTCTCCTCACTAAGGACTTTTGACACTACTGCTAATTCAGGCCCTGATAATGTCCCTAACTAAGACCCTGACACTTTCCCTGGCTAAGGTCGTGAAATTCTCCTAAGTCAGGCCCTGATACTGTCCCTAACAATGGCCCTGGAACTAAACCTAACTTAGGCCTCGACATGGTACCTAACAAAGGCTCGGTTGCTATTCCAAACTAAAGCCCTAAAATTGGTCCTAAATAAGGTCTTGACACTAATCCTAACTCAGGCCCTAACACTGTTCCTAACTAAGGCCCTGACAGTTCACCTAACTCAGGCCCTTATACGATTCCTAACAATGTCTCTGATGCTAGTCCAAACTAAGGCCCTGAAATTAGTCCTAAATAAGGCCTTGACACTAATCCTAACTCAGGCCCTAGCACTGTCCCTAACTAGGTCTCAGACAGTACACCTAAATCAGACCCTGACACTGTCCCTACGCAAGGCCCTGACACTACTCCTAACTTAGTCCCCTACACTGTACCTAGCAAAGTCTCTGATGCTAGGCCTAACTCAGACCCTGAAACTCTCTGTAACTAAGGCCCTGCTGCCATCACTATCAAAAGTCCTGACATTATCCTGAGCTAATATCCTGACCTATGTCTTTCCAAGGTCCTGAAACTGTCCCAAAGTAAGCCCTGATGCTGTCCCTAAGTGAAGACCTGAGGCTGTCCCTAACTCAGGCCCTGAAGCTTTCCTTAACTGAAGCCTTGAAGCTGTGATTAACTCAGGCCCTGATCATGTATTACACGAAGACCTTAATGCTGATCCAGCAAAGACGCAGATGCTGCTCCAAAGTCATGCCCTGACAGTGTGCCCAGCTGAGGGCCTGATGCTAAGCATCACTCAGGCCCTGTCGCTCTCCCTAAGTCAGGTTCAGACACTTTCACTAACTAAGGCCGTGACTCTACTCCTAACTCAGTCCCGTACATTGTACCTAACAAAGGCTCTGATGCTAGTCGTAACTCAGGGTCTGACACTGTCTCTAACTAAGGGCTGCTGCCATCAACATCTAAAGTCCTGACATTATCCTGAGCTAATATCCTGACCCATGTTTTACCAAGGTCCTAAAACTTTCCCGAAGTAAGCCCTGACGCTGTCCCTAAGTGAGGCCCTGAAGCTTTCCCTACATAACTCAGGCCCTGATGCTGTGACAAACTCAGACCCTGATCATGTCTTTAACTAAGACCCTAAGGCTGATCCAACAGAGGCGCTGATTCTGTTCCTAAGTCATGCCCTGACAGTGTCCTCAGCTAAGGGCCTGACGCTAGGCTTCACTCAGGCCCTGTCGCTCTCCCTAAGTGAGGCTCTGATGCTGTCCCTACCTGAAGCCCTGACACTGGTTCTAAATAAGGATCTGATATTCTCAGTAACTAAGGTTTTGAAACTATGCTTAGGTCCTTTCCTGACACTATCCCTAGACCATAACCTGACCCTGTCCCTAGCAAATGTCGTGTCTCTTATGCTAACTACAGCCCTGCTGCTGTCCTTAACTAAGGGCCTAAAATTATTCTCGAGGCTGTGACCCTGTCCGTACCTAAGGCCACGATGTTCTTCCTAATTCAGGGCCTGACACTGTCCGTAACTAAGGCCCTGCTGCCATCAATATCTAACGTCCTGACACTATCCTGTGCTAATTTCTTGACCCATCTCTTACCAAGGTCCTGAAACTGTCCCTAAGGAAGCCCTGATATTGTCTCTAAGTGAGGCCTTGAGGCTGTCCCTAACAGAGGCCCTGATAATATCTTTAACATAGCCCCTGAGGCTGATCCTACCATGGCTCTTATGCTGCTCCTAAGTCATGCCCTGACACTGTTCCTAGCTAAGGCCCTGACACTACACCTAACTCAGTCACTGACACTATACCTAACAAAGGCTCTGATGCTAGTCCTAACTTAGGCCCTGACACTGCCTCTAACTAAGGCCCTGCTGCCGTCAATATCTGAACACCTGATATTATCCTGAGCTAATAGCCTGACCCATGTCTTACCAAGGTCTTGAAACTTTCCCAAGGTAAGCCCTGACATTGTTCCAAAGTGAGGCCTTGAGGGTGTCCCTAACGGAAGCCCTGATAATATCTTTAACAAAGACCCTAATGCTGATCTTACAGAGGCCTTTATGCTGCTCCTAAGTCATGCCCTGATACTGTCCCTTACTCAGGCCCTAAGGATAGGCCTCACTTAGGCCCTGTTGCTGTACCTTAGTTAGGCTCTGATGCTGTCCATACATCAAGCCCTGGTGCTGGTCCTGATTAAGGCACTCACACTGCTGCTAACTAAGGCCCTGATGCTCTCAATAACTAAGGTCTTCTCGTTATCCCTTGGTCATTTCCTTTCACTATCTCTTGCCTGGAACCTGACTCTGTCCCGAGATAATCTCCTGCATCTTATGCTAATTGAAACCCTAATGTTCTCCCTAACTAAGGTCCTGACTACTCCTAACTAAGTCCATGGCACTGTCTCTAACAAAGGCCCAGAATCTGTCCCTAATATAGGCCCTGCTGCCAGCAATAACTAACGTCCTGACACTCTCCTGAGCTAATATCCTGACCCATTTCTAACCACGGTCCTGACACTGTCCCTAAGAAAGCCCTGTCGCTGTCTTTAAGTGAAGACCTGAGGCTGTCTGTAACTCAGACCCTGAAGCTTTCCCTGAGGCCTTGACGCTGTGACTAACTAGGGCTCCGGTCATGTCTTTAACTAAGAACCTAAAGCTGATCCAACAAAGGCACTGATGCTGCTCCTAAGTCATTGCCTGACAGTGTCCCCAGCTAAGGGCCTGACATTAGGCCTCACTCAGTCCCTGTTGCTCTCCCTAAGTCAGGCCCTGATGCTGTCCCTACCTGAAGCCTTAACACTGGTTCTCAATAAGGCCCTGATATTCTCAGTAATAGAGGTCTTCACGCTATCCTTAGGTCATTTCCTGACACAATTCCTAGCCTTTTCCCTAACCCTGTCCCGAGCTAATGTCCTACCTCTTATGCTAAATAAAGACGTTATGCTGTGCGTACCTCAGGCATGGAATTTAGTCCAAGGCTGAAAGACTGTCCCAAACTAGGCTCCATGCCCTTATCGACACAATGTTCTGTGACCACTGTCATCACAATGTTCCAAGCCCTTATCATCACAATGATCCATGATGCCTTTCATCACAATGCTCCCTCGTGCTTTTCATCACAATACTCCATGAACCCTTTAATCACAAGGCTTCATGCCCTTGTCATCACAATGCTCCATGGCCCTTGAAATCACAGCACTCTATGAATCCTGTTATCAAAATGATCCATCACCCATTTCATCAAAATGCTCCTTGACACCTGTCATCACAGTGCTATATGGCCTTTGTCATCACCATGCTCCATGGGCCCTGTAATCACAGTGCTCCAGTACACTTTCCATCACAATGCTCCATTACCCCTGACACCACAATGCCCTGTAAACCCTGTCATCAGAATGATCTGTGACCCCTTTCATCACAATATTCCATGACCCCTGCCATCCCAATGCTCCAAGACACCTGTGATCACAATGCTCCATGGCCCTTGTCATCAAAATGCCCCATGGCACCTTTCATCAAAATGCTCCCTGACCCCTTTCATCACGATACTCCATGACCCCTTTCATCACAATATTCCATGAGGCCTGTCATCCCAATGTTCCAAGACCCCTGTCATAACAATGCCCCATGGCGCTTTTCATCACAATGTTCCATGACCACTGTCATCACAATGGTCCATGTCCCCTTTCATCACAATGCTCCATGGCCCTTGTCATCAAAATGGCCCATGTCCCCTTTCATCACAATGCTCCCTAACACATTTCATCACAATGCTCCATGACCATTGTCATCATAATGCTCCATGACCCCTCTAATCAAGATGATCCATGATCCCTTTCATCACAATGCTCCTTGATCATTGTCATCACATTGCTCTATGTCCTTACCATCACAATGCTCCATGGTCCCTGTAATCACCGTTCTCCATAACCCCTTTTATCACAATGATCTATGACACTTGCCATCACAGTGCTACAGGACCTGTGACATCACAATGCTCCATGGCCCTTGTCACCACAATGCTCCATGACACTTTCATCACGATGCTCCATGTCCATTGTCATCACAATGATCCATGGCACTTGTCATAACAATGCGCCATGATCCCTGTCATCACAATGCTCCATGACCACATTCTTCACAATACTCCATGACCCCTTTCATCACATTGCTCGAAGGCCCTGGTCATCACAATGCTCCATGGTGCTTTTCTTCACAATCCTCCATTATCCTTGTAATCACAATGATCCATGACCCCTTTCATCACAATGCCTCATGACCCCTTTCATCACAATGCTGCAGGACCACTTTCATCACAATGCTCCATAAACACTGACTTCACAATGATCCATGACCCAATTCATCACAATGTTCCACGCCCTTGTCATCACAATTCCCCATGTCCCCTTTCATCACAATGGTACCCGAGCCCTTTCATCACAATGATCCGTGACCGCTGTCATCACAATGATCCATTGGCTTTGTCATCACAGCGCTCCTTGGCTCTTGTCGTAACAATGCTCCATGATACCTGTCATCACAATGATCGATGATTCCTTTCATCACAATTCTCCATTTCTCCTTTCATCACAATGATCCATGGCGCTTGTCAAAACAATGCTCCTTGATCCCTGTAATCACAATGATCCATGACCCCTTTCATCACAATGCTCTATTACTCCATTAATCACAATGATCCATGGCGAATGTCATCATAGTGCTCCATAACCCTTGTCATCACAATGCTCCAGGCCGTTGTCATCACAATGTTCCATGACCCCTTTCAACATACAGCTCCATGATGCCTGTAATCACAATGCTCCATGACCACTTTCATCACAATGCTCCATGACCACTTTCATCACAACGCTCCATGACCACTTTCATCACAATGCCCCATGAACCCTGTAATCACAATGCTCCATGGACTTTGTCATCACAATTCTCCATGACCCCTGTCATCACAATTCTCCATGGTCCTTGTCATCACAATGCTCCATTACCCTTGTCATCACAATGCTCCATGCCCTTGTCATCACAATTCTCCATGACCCTTGTCATCACAATGATCAGGCCTTAGTGCCTGAGTTTGTAGTAGTATCATTGCCTCAGTTATGGACAGTGTCAGTGTCTGACTTGGGTGTATTATCAGGGACATAGTTAGGGACATTGTCAGAGCCTGAGTTGGGAGTAGTATCAGGGTCTTAGTTATGGAGAGTGTCAGTGCCTGAATTAGGAGTAGTGTCAGGGCCTAAATTACAGACAGTGTAAGGGCATGAGTTAGGCGCAGTCTCAGGGCCTTAGTTAGGGACAATGTCAGTGCCTGTGTTGGCAGTAGTGTCAGGGTACTAGTAAGGGACAGTGTCAGACCCTGAGTTGTGAAGAGTTTCAGGGCCTTAGATAGGGAAAGTGTCAGTGCCTGAGTTGGGATTAGTGACAGGGTCTTTCTTAGGGACCATGTCAGGGCGTGAGTTATTAGTAATTTCAGGGCCTTAGTTAGGGACACTGTCAGTGACTCTGTTAGGAATAGGGTCAGGGCCTGCGTTAGGAATAGTGTGAGAGCGGTAGTTAGGGACAGTGTCAGATCCTGATTTGTGACTAGTGTCAGGGGTATAGTTAACGACAGTTTCAGTGCCTGATTTGGGAGTAATGTCAGCGCCTTAGTTCTGGACAGTGTCATTGCCTATGTATGGAGTAGTTTCACTGCCTTATTTAGCGAAAGTGTCACTGCCTGTGTTGGTAGTTGTGTCAGGGCCTTAGTAAGGGACAGTGTCAGTGCCTGAGTTGGGAGTAGAGTCAGGACCTTAGGGACAGTGCCAGTGACTGAGATAGGAATAGTGACAGGGCTTGAGTTGGAGTAGTGTGAGAGCAGTAGTTAGGGACAGTGTCAGTGCCTGAGTTGGGAGTAGTGCCAGGTCCTTGTTAGGGACAATGTCAGTGCCTGAGTTGGGAGAAGTGTCAGGGTCTTAGTGATAGACAGTGTCAGTGCCTGAATTAGGAGTAGTGTAAGGGCCTTTCTTAGTTATCGTGTCAGGGCCTGAGTAAGGAGTAGTGTCACGGCCTTAGTTAGGGACAAAGTCAGGGCCTGAGTAAAGAGTATGCTCAGGGCGTTAGTTAGGGACAGTGTCAGTGACTGTGTTAGGAATAGTTTTAGGGCCTGATTTAGGAGTAGTGTGAGAGCAGTATTTAGGAACAGTGTCAGGGCCTGTGTTGTGAGTAGTGTAAAGGCCTAAGGTAGAGACAGTGTCAGTGCCTGAGTTGGGAGTAATGTCAGGGCCTTAGTTAGGCACAGTGTCGGTGCCTGAGGTGGGAGTAGTATCAGGGCCTAGTTACGGACAGTGTCAGTGCCTATGTTGGGAGTATTTTCACTGCCTTAGTTAGGGACAATGTCAGTGCCTGATTTGGGAGTAGAATCAGTGACTTAGTTAGGGACAGTGTCAGGGCCTGAATTGGGAGTAGTCTCTGGACCTTAGTTAGGAACAGTGTCAGTGACTGATATGGGAGTAGTGTCAGGGTCTTAGTTAAGGAAAGTGTCAGGGCATGAGTTAAGTATTGTGTCAAAGCCTTAGTTACGGAGAATGTCAGTTCTTGAGTTGAGTAGTGTAAGGGCCTTAGTTAGGGACAGTGTCAGTGCCTGAGTTGTGAGACGTGTTATGGCCTTAGTTAAGGACAGAGTCAGTGCTTGAGTTGGGAGTAATGCCAGGGCCTAAGTCACGGACAGTGTCAGGGCCTGAGTTAGGAGTAGTCTCAGGGCCTTAGTTAGGGACAGTGTCAGTGACGGTGTTAGGAAGAGTGTCAGGGTCTGAGTTAGGAGTAGTCTGAGACCGGTAGTTAGGAACAGTGTCAGGGCCTGAGTTGTGAGTAGTTTCAGGGCCTTAGTTAGCGAAAGTGTCAGTGCCGGAGTTGGGAGTAATGTCAGTGCCTTAGTTAGGGACAGTGTCAGTGTCTGAGTTGGGAGTAGTATCAAGGCCTAGTTAGGGACAGTGTCAGTGCCTTAATTTGCAGTAGTGTCAGGGTATTAGTAAGGGACAGTGTTAGTGCATGAGTTGAGAATAGGGTCAGGGCCTTAGGTAGGGAGAATGTCAGTGCCTGAGTTGGAAGTAATGTCAGGGCCTTAGGGACAGTGTCACTGGCTGCAATGGGAGTAGTGCCAGGGTCCTTGTTAGGGACAGTGTCAGTGCATGAGTTAAGAGTAGTGTCAAGGCCTTAGCTAGGGAGAGTGTCAGTGCCTAAGTAAGGAGTAGTGTCAGGGCCTAAGTTAAGGACAGTGTCAGAGCCTGAGATAGGAGTTGTGTGAGGGCCTTATGTAGGGACAGTGTCAGTGCATAAGTTGGTTCTATTTTCTGGGCCTTAGTTAGGTACAGTGTCTGTGATTGAGTTGGGAGTAGTGTTTTGGCCTTAGTTAGGGACAGCGTCAGTGCCTGAGTTAGGAGTAGTGCCAGTGCCTTGTTAGGGACAGTGTCAGTGCCTATGTTGGGAGTAGTGTCAGGGCCTTAGTTAGGGACAGTTTCAGCGCATGGGTTGGAGTAGTCTCAGGGCCTTAGTTAGGGAGAGTGTCAGTGACTGAGTTAGGAGTAGTGTCAGGGCCTAAGTTATGGACAGTGTCGGTGCCTGAGTTAGGAGTAGTGTGAGGGCCTTTCTTAGATATCGTATCAGGGCCTGAGTTAGGAGTAGTGTCAGTGCCTTGGGTAGGGACAGCGTCATTGCCTGAGTTGGGAGTAGAGTCAGTACCTGAGTTGGGATGAGTGTCAGGGTCTTTATTATGGACAGTGTCATTGCCTGAGTTGGGAGCAGTGTCACGGCCTTAGTTAGGGATATCGTCACTGCCGGAGTTGGGCATAGTGTCAGAGCCTTATTTAGGGACAGCTTCAGTGTCTGAGTTGGGAGTAGTGTGAGGGCCTGAGATAGGAGTATTCTCAGGGCCTTTGTTAGGGACCTTGTCAGTGACTGTGTTAGGAATAGTGTTAGGGCCTGATTTAGGAGTAGTGTGAGAGCAGTATTTAGGGACAGCCTCAGGGCCTGTGTTGTGAGTAGTGTAAGGGCCTAAGTTAGTGACAGTGTCAGTGCCTGAGTTGGGAGTAATTTCTGGGCCTTAGTTAGGGACAGCGTAGGTGCCTGAGGTAGGAGAAGTATCAGGGTTTAGTTACGGACAGTGTCAGTGCCTATAATGGGATTGTTTTCACTGCCTTAGTTACGGACAGTGTCAGTGCCTGAGGTGGGAGTAGTGTCAGGGCATTAGTAAGGGACAGTGTCACTGCCGGTGTTGGGAGTAGTGTCAGGGCCTTAGTTAGAGACATTGTCAGTGCCTCAGTTGCCCATAGTGTCAGGGCATTAGTAAGGGACAGTGTTAGTGCCTGAGTGGAGAATAGTGTCAGGGCCTTAGTTAGGGACAATGTCAGTGCCTGAGTTGAAAGTAGTGTCAGGGCCTAGTTAGGGACAGTGTCAGAGCTTGAGTGGCAGTACTGTCAGGACATTAGTAAGGGACAGTGTGAGTGCCTGAGTTGGGAGTAATGTGAGGGCCGTAGTTAGGGACACTGTCAGTGCCTTAGTTGGGAGTAGTGTCAGGACGTATTTAGGGACAGTCCCAGTGCTTATATTGGGAGGAGTGTCAAAGCCTTTATTAGGAGCAATGTCAGTGCCTGAGTTGGGTGTAGTGTCAGGACATTAGTAAGGGATAGTGTCAGTGCCTGAGTTAGAAGTAGTGTCAGGGACGTAGTTAGGGACAGTGTCAGTGGCTTAGTTGGGAGTAGTGTCAGAACATTAGTTAGGGACAGTGTGAGTGCCTGAGTTGGGAGTAGTGTCAGGGTCTTTTATAGGGACAGTGTCAGGGCCTGAGTTAAGAGTATTATCAAGACCTAAGTTAGGGACAGTGTCAGTTTCTGGGTTTGGAGTAGTGTCAGAGCCTTAGTTAGGGACAGCGTCAGTGCCTGAGTTGGGAAGAGAGTCAGAGCTTTAGTTAGGGACAGCATCATTGTCTGAGTTGGTTCTATTCTCTGGGCCTTAGTTAGGGACAGTGTCAGTTCCTTATTTGGGAGTAGTGTTATGGCCTTAGTTAGGGACAGTGTCAATGCCTGTGTTGGGAGTAGTGTCAGAGCCTTACTTAGGGATAGCGTCATTGCCTGAGTTGGGAGTAGTGTCAGGGCCTTAGTTAGGGACCATGTCAGGTCCTGAGGTAGAAGTAGTCTCAGGGCCTTAGTTCGGGAGCGTGTCAGTGCCTAAGTAAGGAGTAGTGTCAGGGCCTAAGTTAGGGACAGTGTGAGAGCCTGAGTTAGGAGTAGTGTGAGGGCCTTAGTTAGGGAGAGTGTCAGTGCCTGGGTTGGGAGTAGTGTCAGGGCCTTAGTTAGGATCAGTTTCAGTGCCTGAGTTGGTTCTATTGTCTGGGCATTATTTAGGGAAATTGTCAGTGCCTGAGTTTGGAGTAGTGTTATGGCCTTAGTTAGGGACAGCGTCAGTGCCTGAGTTGGTAGTAGTGTCAGAGCCTTAGTTAAGGACAACTTCAGTACCTTATTTGGGAGTAGTGTCAGGGCCTTACTTAGGGACGGCATCAGTGCCTGAGTTGGGAGTAGTGTGCGGGCCGTAGTTAGGGACACTGTCAGTGCCTGAGTTGGGAGTAGAGTCAGGATATTAGAAAGGGACAGTGTCAGTGCCTGAGTTTGGAGTAGTGTCAGGGCCGTAGTTAGGGACAATGTCAGTGGCTTAGTTGGGAGTAGTGTCAGGGCCTTAGTTATGGACAGTGTCAGTGACTGTGTTAGGAATAGTGTTAGGGCCTGATTTAAGAGTAGTGTGAGTGCAGTATTTAGGGGCAGTGTCAGGGCCTGTGTTGTGAGTAGTGTAAGGGCCTAAGATAGAGACAGTGTCAGTGCTTGAGTTGGGAGTAATATCTGGGCCTTAGTTAGGGACAGTGTCAGTGCCTGAGGTGGGAGGAGTGTCAGGGCATTAGTAAGGGACAGTGACATTGCCTGAGTTGGGAGTAGTTTCAGTGCCTTAATTAGTGACAGTGTCAGTGCTTGAGTTGGGAGTAGCGTCAGGGCCTTAGTTAGGGACAGTGTCCGTGCCTGAGTTGGGAGTAGTGTCAGTGCCTTAATTAGGGACAGTGTCAGTGCCTGAGCTGCGAGTAGTATCAGTGCCTTAGTTAGGGACATTGTCAGGGCCTGAATTGGGAGTAGTTTCTGGGCCTTAGTTAGGAACAGAGTCAGTGACTTATTTGGGAGTAGTGTCAGGGTCTTCGTTAAGTAAAGTGTCAGGGCATGAGTTAAGTACTGTGTCAAAGCCTTAGTTACAGAAAGTGTCAGTTCTTGTGTTAAGAGTAGTGTAATGGCCTTAGTTAGTGACAGTTACAGTGCCTGAGTTAGGAGTGGAGTCACGGCCTTATTTAGGTTAGTGCCATTGCCTGGGTTAGGAGTAGTGCCAGGGCCTTAGTTAGGGTCAGTGTCAGTGCCTCAGTTGGGAATCGTGTCAGGGCATTAATTAGGGAGATTGTCAGCGCCTGAGTTGGGAGTAGTGTCAGAACCTTAGTTAGGGACAGTGCCAGTGCCTGAGTTTGGAGTAGTGCCACTCCCTTAGTTAGGGACAGCGCCAGTGCCTGAGTTGTGAGTAGTGTCAGGGCCATAGTTAGGGACGGTGTCAGTAGCTGAGATGGTGGTAGTGCCAGGGCCTTAGTTAGGGTCAGTGTCAGTGCCTCAGTTGGGAATCGTGTCAGGGCATTAATTAGGGAGATTGTCAGCGCCTGAGTTGGGAGTAGTGTCAGAACCTTAGTTAGGGACAGTGCCAGTGCCTGAGTTTGGAGTAGTGCCACTCCCTTAGTTAGGGACAGCGCCAGTGCCTGAGTTGTGAGTAGTGTCAGGGCCATAGTTAGGGACGGTGTCAGTAGCTGAGATGGTGGTAGTGTCAGGGCCTTAGTTACGGACAGTGTCAGTGCCTAAATTGTGATTACTGTCAGGGTCTTTATTATGGAGAGTGTCAGGGCCTGAGTTAAGAGTAATGGCAAGGCCTTAATTTGGGAGAGTGTCAGCGTCTCAGTTGGGAGTACTGTAAGACCTTTAGTTAGGGACAGCATCAGTGTCTGAGTTGGGAGTAATGCCAGAGCCTAAGTTATGGACAGTGTCAGGGCCTGAGTTAGGAGTAGTCTCAGGGCCTTAGTTAGGGACAGTGTCAGGGACTGTGTTAGGAGTCACTGTGTTAGGAGCATTGTGATGACAGGGGTCAGGGTGCATTGTGATGACAGGGTGCATTGGGCATTGTGATGACAGGGGGCATGGAGCACTGTGATGAAATTTGTCCTGGAGCATTGTGATGAAAAGCATCATGGAGCATTGTGATGACAAGATCCATGGTACATTGTGCTTACAGTGAACATGGAGCATTTTGATGATAGGGGCCTTGGAGCATTGTGGTGACACGCGTCATGGGGCATTGTGATGACAGTGGTCATGGTGCATTGTGATGAATGTTGTAATGGATCATTGTGATGACAAGTTTCCTAGTACCTTGTGATGACATGGTTCATGGAGCATTGGGATGACAAGGGATCATCGAGCAATGTGATTACACTGGCCTTGGAGCATTGTTAATACATAGGCCATGGATTATTGTGGTTACAGTGGTCATGGAGCATTGTGACGAATGTGGTCATGGATCATTGTGATGACAAGTGTCCTGTAACCTTCTCATGACATGTTTCATGGAGCATTGTGATGACAAGGGCCATGGCGAATTGTGATGACAGGTGTTATGGGGGATTGTGATGACAGAGGTCATCTGGCATTGTGATGAAGGGTATCCAGGAGCACTGTGATGACAGGTGCCATGGAGCATTGTGATGAAAAAGACCATGGAGCATTGTGATGAAAAGTGTCATGGAGCACTGTGATGACAAGGGCAAGGAGAATTGTGATGACAAGGGTCATCAAGAATTGTGATGACAGTGGCCATGGAGCATTGTGATGACAAGGGCCATGGCCAATCGTGATGACAGGTTTCATGGGGCATTGTGATGACAGTGGTCATATACAATTGTTATGAAAGGGGTAATGGATCATTGCGATGACAGGGGTGATGGAGCATAGTGATGATAAAGCCATGGAGCATTTTGATGACAAGAGCAATGGAGCATTGTGATGAAAGGGGTCATGGAGCATTGTGTTGATAGGGGTCAAGGAGCATTGTGATGAAAGTGGTCATGTATCATTGCTATGACAGGTGTCATGGAGCATTGTCAGGATAAGGGCAAGGAGCATTGTAATGACGGGGGCATGGCACATTGTGGTCAAATGGGGCATGAAGCATTGGGAAGACAGGGCTCATGGAGCATTGTGATAACAAGGGTCATGAATCATTGTGATGAAAGGGGTCATGCAACATTGTCATGAAAAGGGCATGGAGACTTGTGATGACAATGGTCATGGTGTATTGTGTTGAATGGGGTCATGGAGCTTTGTAATGAAAGTGGTATTGGGGCATTGTGATGAAATTGGTCATGGATCATAGTGATTACAGAGTTCATTGAGGATTGTGATGACAAGGGTCATGGAGCATTGTGAGGATAAGGGATTGGAGCATTGTAATGACAAGAGTAATGGAGCATTGTGAAGACAGGGGTCATGGAGCATTGTGATGAAAAGGGCCATGGAGCATTTTGATGTCAGTGGACATGGAGCATTGTGATGAAAGGGGTCATGAGTCATTGTGTTGAAAGGGGTCATGGATCATTGTGATTACAAGGATAATGGAGGATTTTGAAGAAAAGCGCCATGGAGCATTTTGGTGACAAGGGCATTGGAGCATTGTGATGAAAGGGGTCATGGAGCATTGTGATGAATGTGGTCATGGAGGATTGTGATGACAGGGATCATTGCACATTGTTACAACAAGCGCCATGGATCATTGTGATGACAAGGACCATGGAACATGATGGTGACAAGTGTCATGGGGCATTGTGATGAAAGTGTCATGGAGCATTGTGGTGACAGGGGCCATGGAGCATTGTGATGACAGGGGGCATGGAACAATGTAATGAAAGGGGGCATGGAGCATTGTGATTACAGGGGACAAGGAACATTGTGATGACATGGGCAGGGAACATTTTGATGAGAGGGGTCATGGAACATTCTGATGACAAGAATTCTGGAGCATTGTGATGAAAAGGTCATGGAGCATTGTGATTACAGGGGATATGGAGCATTGTGATGATATGAGCAGGGACATTGTCAAGAGAGGGTTCATGGAGAATTGTGATTACAAGTGTCATGGAACATTTTGCTGACAGGGATCATGGAACTTTGTTATGAGAGTGGCCTTGTAGCATTGTGATGACCGGTGTCATGGGTCATTGTCATGACAGTGGACATGGAGCATTGTGATGACAGGCATCATGGGGCATTGTGATGACAAGGGTCATGGAGCATTGTGATGAAAGGTATCATGGAGCAATGTGATTACAGGGGACATGGAGTATTGTGAATACATATGCCATGGAGCATTTTGATGACAGGGGTCATTGAGCAGTGTGAAGAATGAGGTCATGGATCATTTTAATGATAAGTGTCCTGGAACATTGTGATGGCACAGTTCATGGAGCATTGTGATGACAAGGGCTATGGCGAATTGTGAAGAGAGGTGTCATGGGGCATTCTGATGACTGTGGTCTTCTAAAATTGTGATGAGAGGTATCATGGGGCACTGTGATGACAAGAGCCATGGAGCATTGTGATGGCAAAGGCTATGAACGTTGTGATGACAACAGTTCTGGAGCATTGTGATGACAAGGGCATGGAGAATTGTGATTACAAGGTTCATGGAGCATTGTGATGACAACGGCATGGAGTATTGTGAGGAGAGGGGTCATGTTACATTGTGATGAAAAGGGTCCTGGAGCATTGTGGTGACAGCGGTCACGGAGAATTATGATGAGAGGGATCATGCAGCATTGAGATGTCAAGGGTCATGGAGCATTTTGATGACAGGGATCAGGGATCATTGTGATGGCAAGGTTCATGAAGCATTGTGATGACAAGGGCATGGAGCATTGTGATGACAGGGTTCCTGGAGCATTGTGTTTACACGGGCATAGAGCATTGGGAGGAGAAGAGATCAGGAGCATTGTGATGACAAGTGCATGGAGCATTTTGATTACAGGGGCCAAGGAGCATTGTGCTGAAAAGGTCATGGTGCATTGTGATGACAAGTGGCATGGAGCATTGTGATGAAAGGCGTACTGGAACATTGTGAGGAAAGGGGTCATGGATCATAGTGATGATATGGGTCATGGAGCTATGTGATGACAGGTGCCATGGAGCATTGTGATGACAGGGTTCATGAGGCATTGTGATGACAAGGGTTAAGGGGCATTGTGATGAGAGGGATCAGGGAGTTATGTGATGACAGGGGACATGGAATATTTGATGACAGTGTTCATGGAGCATTGTGATGACAGGGGTTAAGGGACATTGTGATGACAGGGGGCATTGGGCATTGTGATGACAGGGGGCATAGAGCACTGTGAAGAAATTTTTTGGGGCATTGTGATGAAAAGCACCAAGGAGCCTAGTGATGACAAGAGCAATGGAGAGTTGTGATGAAAAGGATCATGGAGAATTTAGATGACATGTGTAATGGAGCATTGTGATGTCACTGTCATGGAACATTGTGATGAAAAGAATTCTGGAGCATTGTGATGAAAAGGACATGGAGCATTGTGATTACAGGGGCCATGGAGCCTTGTGATGACAAGGGCAGGGAATATTGTGATGATAGTGTTCATAGAGCATTGTGATGACAGGCGTCATGGGGCATTGTGATGAAAGTGGTCAAGGAGCATTGTGATGAAAGGGATCATGGAGCAATGTGATTACAGGGGCCAGGGAGCATTGCGAATACTTAGGCCTTGGAACATTGTGATGAGAGTGGTCATGGAGCATTGTGCTGAAAGTGGTCATGGACCATTTTGATAACAAGTGTCCTGGAACATTGTGATGAAACGGTTCATGGAGCATTATGATGACAAGGGCAATGGCGAATTGTGATGACAGGCGTAATGAGGCATTGTGATGACAGTGGTCACCTAGCATTGTGACGATGAGGGCATGGAGCCTAGTTAGGGACAGTCTAGAAGCCTTGGGACTAAATTCAGTTCCTGAGGCTCTTAGTTAAAGACATGATCAGGGTCTGAGTTAGTCACAGCATCAAGGCCTGAGTTAGGGAAAGCTTCAGGGCCTCACTTAGGGACAGCGTCAGGGCTTACTTTGGGACAGTTTCAGGACCTTGGTAAGACATGGGTCAGGTTATTATTATATTATAGCATAAGGTCTTTTGTTAGCATAAGAGGTAGGACATTAGCTCGGGACACGCTTAAGGTAAAGGCTACGAATCATGTCAGGAAATGACCTAAGGATAGTGTGAAGACCTTTGTTAATGGGTATATCAAGGCCTTATTCAGAACCAGTGTTAAGGCTTCAGGTAGGGACAGCATCGGTGCCTGACTTAGGGAGAGCTACAGGGCCTGAGTGAGACCTAATGTCAGGCCCTTAGCTAGGGACACTGTCAGGGAATGACTTAGGAGCAGCATCAGTGCCTTTGTTGGATCAGCTTAGGCTCTTAGTTAAAGACATGACCAGAGCCTTACTTAGTCACAGCGTCAAGGCCTCAGTTAGGGAAAGCTTCAGGGCCTGAGTTACAGACAGCCTCAGGTCTTCACTTAAAGACAGCGACAATGCTTTCTTAGGGAAGGTGTCAGGACCTTGGTTAGAAATGGGTCAGGATATTACTTTAGGAGAGTGTCAGGATTTCAATTATTGCTGGCAGCAGGGCCTATATTAGGGACAGATTCTGGGCCTTTGTTAGAGACAGTGTCATGGCCTTAGTTAGGAGTAGTCAGGGCCTTATTTAGGGAGAGCATTAGGGTTTCAGTTAGCATAAGATTCAGGAGATTATCTCGGGACAGAGTCAGGTTCCAGGCCAGAGATAGTGAAAGGAAATCACCAAGGGATAACGAGAAGACCTTAATTATTGAGAGCATCAGGGCCTTAGTTAGCAGCAGCATAAGGGCCTTAAACAGGGCCTGTGCCAGGGCTTGATGTACGGACAGCATCAGAGCCTAACTAAGGTACAGCAACAGGGCCTAAGTGAGGCCTATCTTTAGGGCCTGAGTAAGGGACAGTATCAGGGCATGACTTAGGAGCAGCATAAAAGCCTCTGTAGGATCAGCATTAGGGTCTTCATTAAAGATATTATCAGGGCCTCTGTTATGGACAGCCTCAAGGCCTCACTTAGGGACAGCGTCAGGGCTTACTTTCGGAAAGTTTCAGGACCTTGGTAAGACATGGGTCAGGATATTAGCTCAGGATAATATCAGGTGTTCAGATATTGACGGCAGCAGGGCCTTAGTTAGAGGCAGTGTCAGGGCCTAAGTTAGGACTAGCATCAGAGCCTTTGTTAGGTACAGTGTAAGTACTGAGTTAGGTGTAGTGTCAGGGCCTTAGTTAGGGACAGGGTCAGGGCCTGCTTTAGGACGAGCCTCCAGGCCTCAGTTAGGGACAGGTTCACGGCCTCGGACCTAAATTCAGGGCCTCATTTAGGGACGGAATCAGGGATTTAGCTAGCATAAGGGGATCTACAGCTGAAAGCAACCTGAACACCACCACAAGCAGATGCACAAGTGAACCATGCACGCTCCTATGAAGGAATATTCCACAGCAGTTGAGTACATTTTGTTTAAAGTTAGTAACACTATAAAAATTATGTTTTGAAGAAAACTATATTCAGAAGATGAAAGAATCTCGTTCTAAAGAATCTCTTTAGCTAATCTCGACATTAGCTAAAGAGAAGGTTAGGTTAAGGTCTAGGGATAGTGTCAGGAAATGACCTAGGGATAGTTTCAAAACCTTAGTTACTTAGAGCATCAGGGCCTAATTTAGGACCAGTGAGTGTCAGGGCTTTGGGTAGGGTCAGCGTCAGAGCCTGACTTAGGGAGAGCGACGGGGCCTGAGTGAGGCCTAGCGTCAGGGCCTTAGCTAGGGGCAGTGTCAGGGCATGACTTAGGAACAGCATAAGAGCCACGGTAGGATCAGCCTCAGGGGCTATGTTACAGATATTATCAGGGCCTCTGTTAGGGACAGCCTCAAGGCCTCACTTAGGGACAGCATCAGGGCTTCCTTAGGGACAGTTTCAGGACCTTGGTAAGAGATGGGTCAAGAAATTAGCTCAGGATAGTGTCAGGACTTTAGATATTGACGGCAGCAGGGCCTTAGTTAGGGACAGTGTCAGGCCCTGACTGAGGACGAACATCGAGGCCTTAGGTAGGGACAAGGTCACAGCCTCGAGACTAATTTCAGGGCCTTAGTAAAGGACAGCATCAGGGCTTTAGTTAGCATAAGAGGCACGACATTTGCTAGGGACAGGGTCAGGTTACGGCCTAGGGATAGTGTTAAGAAAGGACCTAGGCATAGTGTCAAAATCTTAGTTACTGAGAGTATCAGGTCCTTGTTTAGAACCAGTGTCAGGGCTTCAGGTAAGGACTGCATCAGAGCCTCACTTAGGGAGAGCGACAGGGCCTGAGTGAGGCCTAGCGTCAGGCCCTTAGCTGAGGACACTGTCAGGGCATGACTTAGGAACAGAATCAGCGCCTCTGTTGGATCAGCCTTAGCATCTTAGTTACAGACATGATCAGGGCCTGACTTAGTCACAGCGTCAAGGCCTCAGTTAGGGAAAGCTTCAGGGCCTGAGTTAGGGACAGCCTCAGTTCTTAACTTAGGGACAGCGACAGGGCTTTCTTAAGGACAGTGTCAGGACCTTGGTTAGAAATATGTCAGGATATTAACTCAGGCTAGTGTCCAGTTTTTAGTTATTGCTGACAGCAGGGCCTATATTAGGGGCAAATTCTGAGCCTTACTTAGAGACAGTGTCAGGGCCTGAGTTAGGACTAGCATCAGAGCCTTTGTAAAGCACAGTGTCAGGGACTGAGTTAGATGTAGTGTCAGGGCTTTAGTTAGGGACAGTGTCAGCACCTCAGTTAGGATGAGCCTCCAAGCCTCAGTTAAGGACAGGTTGACGGCCTCGGGACTAATTTCAGGCTCTTAGTTAGAGACAGCATCAGGGATTTAGTTAGCATAAGAGGCTCGACAATAGCTAAAGACAAGTTTAGGTTAAGATCTAGGGATAGTGTCAGGAAGTGACCTAGGGATAGTGTCAATACCATAGCTAATTAGAGCATCAGTGCCTAATTTAGGCCCAGTGTCAGGGTTTTAGGTAGGGACAGAGTGTTAGCCTGAATTAGGGAGAGTGACAGGGCCTGAGTGATGTCTAGAGTCAGGGCCTTAGCTACGGACAGCGTCAGGGCATGACATAGGATCAGCATAAGGGTTTCTGTAAGATCAGCATTAGTGTCTTAGTTAAAGACTTTATCAGGACCTCTGTGAGGGACAGCCTCAGGGCCTCACTTAGGGACAGTGTCATGGCTAACTTTGGGAGAGGTTCAGGACCTTGGTAAGACATGGGTCAGGATATTAGCTCAGGATAATGTCAGGACTTTAGATATTGATGGTAGCAGGGCCTAAGTTAGGGAGAGTGTCAAGGCGTTAGTTAGGAGTAGCGGGCCTCTGATAGGTCCAGTGTCAGGTCCTCAGTTAGCAATAGTGTTAGGGCCTTAGTTAGGGACAGTGTCAGGGCCGGATGTAGGGCGAGCATCTAGGCCTTAGTTCAGGACAGTTTCACGGTCTTGGGACTAAATTCAGTCCCTGAGGTAGGCACAGCCTAAGGGCTTCAGTTAGCATAAGAGGCAGGACATTAGCTAGTGACAGTGTCAGTTTAACATCTAGGGATAGTGTCGGGAAATGACCTAAGGATAGTGTGAAGACCTTTGTTACTGAGACTCTCAGGGCCTTATTCAGAACCAGTGTTAGGGCTTCAGATAGGGACAGCATCAGAGCCTAACTTAGGGAGAGCGATAGGGTCTCAGTGAGGCCTAGCATCAGACCCTTAGCTGGGGACACTGTCAGGGCATGACTTAGGCGCAGCGTCAGGGCCTCTGTTGGATCAGCCTTAGGGTCTTAGTTAAAGACATGATCAGGGTCTGAGTTAGTCACAGCATCAAGGCCTGAGTTAGGGAAAGCTTCAGGGCCTCACTTAGGGACAGCGTCAGGGCTTACTTTGGGACAGTTTCAGGACCTTGGTAAGACATGGGTCAGGTTATTAGCTCCGGATAATGTCAGGACTTTAGATGTTGATGGCAGCAGCCCTTAGTTAGAGACAGTGTCAGGCCCTGCATTACGACTAGCATCAGAGCCTTTGTTAGATACAATGTACGGGACTGAATTAGGAGTAGAGTCAGGGCCTTAGTTAGTGACAGTGTCAGGGCCTGACTTAGGGAGAGCGACAGGGCCTGAGTGAGGCTTAGCATCAGGCCCTTAGCTGGGCACACTGTCAGGGCATGACTTTGGAGCAGCATCAGCGTCTTTGCTGGATCAGCATTAAGGTCTTCATTAGTTACATGATCAGGGCCTGAATTAGTCAGAGCGTCAAGGCTTCAGTTAAGGAAAGCTTCAGGGCCTGAGTTAGGGACAGCCTCAGGTCTTCACTTAGGGACAGCGTCAGGGCTTACTTTGGGACAGTTTCAGGACCTTGGAAAGACATAGGTCAGGATATTAGCTCAGGATAATGTCAGGACTTTTGATAGTGATGGCAGCAGGGCCTTAGTTACAGACGGTTTCAGGGCCTGAGTTAGGCCTAGCATCAGAGACTTTGTTAGGTACAGTGTAAGGGACTGTGTTAGGAGTAGTGTCAAGGCCTTGCTTAGGGACAGCGTCAGGGTCTGATTTAGGTGCACTGTCTGAGACCTAGTTAGGGACAGTGCTAGGGCCTGATTTAGGATTAGTGTCAAGGCCTTATTTAGGACCAATTTTAGGGCTTTAGTTTGGACTAGCAACAAAGCCTTTGTTAGGTATCATGTCGGGGCCTCAGTTAGGTGTAGTGTCAGGGCCATTGTTAGGGACAGTATCAGGGCCTGACTTAGGAGAAGTTCAGGGCCTTAGCCAGGGAAAGTGTCAGGGCCTTAGTTAGGGACATTATCAGCGCCTGAATTAGCAGTAGTGTCAAAAGTCCTTAGTGAGGAGGGTAAGGAGTAAGTCAGGACTCAGGCCCTGACACTGTCCTTAACTAACGTCCTGACACTACTCGTAAAACAGGCCCTGATCTGATTCCTATCATAGGCCCTGATGCTGGTCTTAACCAAGGCCGTGATACTGGTCCAAACAAAAACTGTGACACCACTCTTCACTCAGGCCCTGACACTGTCCCTAACAATGCCTCTGACACTGATCCAAACTCTGGCCCTAACACTGTCTCTAAATAAGGCCCTGATACTACTCCGAACTCAGCACTGACACTGTCACTAACATAGGCCCTGACTCTACTCCTAACTCAGGAACTGACACTGTCACTAACAAAGGCCCTGACACTACTCCCAACTCAGACAGTGAACGTGTCCCTAACTAATGCCCTGACATTACTCCCCACTCCGGCAATTACACTATCCATAATAAAGGCCCAGACACTAATCCCAACTCAGGCAATGACACTGTTCCTAACTAAAATCCTGACACTACTCCCAACCCCGGCACTGACGGTGTCCCTAACTAAGGTTCTGATACTACTCCGCAATCCGGCACTGACACTCTCCCTAACTAAGGCCTTTTCACTACTCTTAACTCAGTCCCAGAAACTGTCCCTAACAAAGACCATGACACTAATACCTACTAAGCCACTGAAACTGTCCCTAACTACGGCCCTGACACTACTTCCAACTAAGCCACTGACACTGTCCGTAACTAGGCCCTGACACTACTCCTAACTCTGGCACTGACACTGTCTCTTACTAACGTCCTGACACTACTCCCAACTCAGACACTGACATTGTTCCTAGCAAAGGACCTGACAGTATTCCCACATAGGCACTGAGACTGTCCCTAAATACGCCCTAACATAACTCCCAACTCAGGCAATGACACTGTCTCTAACTAAAGCACTGAGGCTACTCCTATCTCACCCCTGAAATTGTCCCTAACTAAGGACCTAACTCTACGCCCAACTCAGGCACTAACAGTGTCCCTAACAAAGGCCCTCACACTACTCCTAACTCAGGCTCTGACACTGTCCCTATTTTAGGCTCTGACACTACTCTTTACTTAGGCACTGACACGCTCCCTAACTAAGGCCCTGAGACTTCTTCTACCTCAGGCCCTGATGCTGTCCCTAACTAAGGCAGTGATACTACTCCCAACTCAGGCACTGACACTCTCCCTAACTAAGGCCTTGACACTATTCTTAACTCATGCCCTGACACTGTCCCTAACAAAGACCCTGATACTATTCCCAACTCAGGCACTGACACTCTCCCTAACTAAGACCCTGTCACTACTCCCATCTCAGCAACTGACACTGTCCGTAAATACGCCCTAACATAACTCCCAAGTCAGGCACTGACACTGTTGATAACTTAGGCCCTTACACTACTCCCAACCCAGGCCCTGACACTGTCCCTAAATACCACTCTCACACTACTCCTAAATCTGGCCCTAACAATATTCCTAACACAGTCACTGACACTGTCCATAACTAAGGCCCTGAGACTACTTCTAACTCAGGCCCTGACACTGTCCCTAACATAGGCCCTGACACTACTTCCAACTCAGGCACTGACATTGTCCTTACTTAAGGCCCTGACCCTATTCTCAACACAGGCACTAACACTGTCCCTTACTAATTACCTGACACTACTGCCAACTCAGCCACTGACACTGTCCCTACTAGGCCCTGACAGTACTCCCAACTCAGGCACTGACACTGTCCCTAACTAAGGTCCTGGCATTACTCCCAACTCCGACACTGACACTTTCGCTAACTAAGGCCCTGAAACAATGCACAACTCAGGCCCTTACACTATTCCTAACTACTGGTCTCGGTCTACTCCTAACTCAGGCCCTGACACTATTCTTAACACAGTCACTGACACTGTCCCTAACTAAGGCCCTGAGACTACTCCTACCTCAGGCCCTGACACTGTCCCTAAATTACGCCCTGGCACAACTCCCAACTCAGGCACTGACGCTGTCCCTAATTATGTCTCTGACACTACGCCCAACTCAGGCACTGACACTGTCCCTAACTAAGGCCCTGACACTAGTCTTAACTCAGGCACTGACACTACCCTAAATAAGGCCCTGACACCTTTCCTTACTCAGGCACTGTCACTTTCACTAACTATGGCCATTTAACTACTCTTAATGCAAGAACTGATGCTCTCCTTAAGTGAACTTGACACAATACTTAATTCAGGCCCTGACACTGTACCTAACAAAGGCTCTGACACTATTCCCAACTCAGGCACTGACACTGTCCCTGACTAAGGCCCTGACACTACTCCCATCTCAGGCACTGAGAGTGTGCCTAACTAAGGCTCTGACACTACTCCCAACACAGGCACTGACGCTATCCCTAACTAAGGCCCTGACATTCCTCCCAACTCAAGCACTAACAGTCTCCCTACCTAAGGCCATGAGACTACTCTAACCTCAGGCCCTGAAACTGTCCCTAAAATAGACCCTGACACTACTCCCAACTCCAGCACTGAAACTCTCCCTAACTAAGGCCTTAACACTACTCTTAGCTAAGGCCCTGACACTGTCCCTAACAAAGACCCTGACACTACTCCCAACTCAGGCACTGACACTGTCTCAAACTAAGGCCCTGACGCTACTCCCAAATCAGACAATGACCCTGTCCATAATAAAGACCCTGACACTAATCCCAACTCAGGCACTGACACTGTTCCTAACTAAAGCCCTGACACTACTCCAAACTCAGGCAATGACGCTGTCCCTAACAAAGACCCTGACACTATTCCCAAGTCAGGCACTTATGCTGTCCCTAACTAAAGCCCTGACTCTCTTCCCAAATCAAGCACTGATGCTGTCCCTAACTAAGGCTCTGATACTACTCCCAACTCAGGCACTGACACTTTCCCTAACTAAGGCCTTGACACTACTCTTAACTCAGGCCCTGACAGTGTCCGTAACAAACACCCTGAAACTAATCCCAACTAAGCCACTGACACTGTCCTTAACAGCGGCCCTGACCCTACTCCTAACTCAGGCACTGACACTGTCCCTTACTAACGTCCTGACACTACTCCCAACTCAGGTACTGACTTTGTTCCTAACAAAGGCCCTGACACTACTCCCAACATAGGCACTGAGACTGTTCTTAAATATGCCCTGACAATACTCCCAACTCAGTCAATGACATTGTCCTTAACCAAAGCCCTGAGACTACTCCTAACTCAGCCCTGAAATTGTCCCTAACTAAGGCGCTGACACTACTCCCAACTCAGGCACTGACAGTGTCCCTAACAACGGCCCTCACACTACTCCGAACTCAGGCAGTGGCACCGTCCCTATGTAAGGCACTGACACTACTCCTACCTCAGGCACTGAAGCTGTCCCTAACTAAGGCTCTGACACTACTCTCAACTCAGGCACTGACACTGTCCCTAACTAAGGCCCTCACAGTACTCCTAATTCAGGCTCTGACATTGTCCCTAACTTCGGCCCTTACACTACTCCTTACTTAGGCACTAACACGCTCCCTAACTAAGGCTCTGAGAATACTTCTACCTCAGGTCCTGACACTGTCCCTAACTAAGGCCTTCACACTACTCTTAACTCATGCCCTGACACTGGCCCTAACAAAGACCCTGACACTATTGTCAACTCAGGCACTGACACTCTCCCTAACTAAGACCCTGACACTACTCCCATTTCAGCCACTGACACTGTCCATAAGTCCCTGAAACCATTTCCAACTCAGGCACTGACATTGTCCCTATTTAAGGCCGTGACCCTATTCTCAACTCAGGCACTAACACTGTCCCTTACTCATGCCCTGACACTACTGCCAACTCAGCCACTGACACTGTCTCTAACTAGGCCCTGACAATACTCCCAATGCAGGCACTGACACTGGCCCTAACTAAGGCCCTGAAACTACTCATAACTCAGGACCTGTCACTGTTCCAAACCACCGGTGTCGGTCTACTCCTAACTCATGCCCTGACACTCTTTCTAACAAAGTCACTGAAACTGTCCCTAACTAAGACTCTGAGACTACTCCTAACTCAGGCCCTGACACTGTCCATAATAAAGACCCTGACACTAATGCCAACTCAGGCACTGACATTGTGCATGACTAAGGCCCTGACACTATTCCCAACTCAGGAACTGGCGCTGCCCATAACTAAGGCCGTTACACTACTCTTAACTCAAGAAATGACTCTCTCCTTAACTAAGGCTTTGACAGAATATTTAACTCATGTCCTGACTCTGTCCTTAACTAAGACCCTGACATTACTCCCAACTCAGGCACTGACATTGTCCCTTACTAAGACCCTGACACAACTACCAACACAGGCACTGACACTTTTGCTAAACAAGGCAGTGAAAGTACTCCCTACATAGGCAATGACACTGTCCCTAATTAGGCCCTGACACTACTCCCAACTCAGGCACAGACACTGTCCCTAACTACCGCTCTCACACTACTCCTAACCCAGGCCCTGACACTATTCCTAGCAGAGTCACTGATACTGTCCCTAACTAAGGCCCTGAGATTACTCCTAACTCACGCCCTGACATTGTCCCTAACAAAGACCCTGACACTATTCCCAACTCAGGCACTGACACTGCCCCTATCTAAAGCTCTGAAACTATTCACAACTCAGGCACTGACACTGTCCCTTACTAATGCCCTGACTTTACTCCCAACACACTCACTGACACTGTCCCTAACTAAGGCCCTGAGACTACTCCTACCTCAGGCCCTGACACTGTCCCTAACTAAGGCGCTGAGACTACTCCCAACTCAGGCACTGACACTGTCCCTAACTGAGGCAATGATACTACTCCCAACTCAGGCACTAAGGCTCTGGATCATTGTGATGACAAGCACCATGGAACATTGTGATGACAAGGGTCATAGAGCATTGAGATGACAGGGGGCATGGAACATTGTAATGAAAGCGGGCATGGAACATTGTGATGAGAAAGGCATGGAGCATTGTGATGAAAGTGGTCATGGCACATTGTGAAGAAAAGCGCCATGGGGCATTGTGATGACAGGGGTCCTGGAACACTGGGATGACAGGGGTCATGGAATATTGTGATGAAAGGGGTCATGGAGCATTGTGATGAAATGAGTCATGGAACATTGTGATGGGTCACGGAGCATTGTGATGAGAGGAGTCATGGAGCATTGTGATGAAAGGGGTCATGGGTCATTGCGATGATAGGTGTCATGGAGCATTGTTAGGATAAGGGCATGGAACATTGTCATGACATGGGGCATGGCACATTGTGATGAAAGGGGGCATGGAGCATTGTGAAGACAGGGCTCATGGAGCATTGTGATCACAAGGTTCATGGAGCATTGTGATGAAAGGGGTCATGGAACATTGTGATGATAAGGGCATGGAGACTTGTGATGACAATGGTCATGGTGTATTGTGATGAAAGGGGTAAAGTAGCTTTGTGATGAATGTGATATTGGGGCATTGTGATGAAAAGGGTCATGGATCATTGTGATTACAGAGTTCATGGAGGATTGTGATGACAAGGACCATGGAGCACTGTGCTGAAAGGGGTCATGGAACATTGTGATTACAGGGATCATGGAGGATTGTGAGGATATGGGCATGGAGCATTGTGATGACATGGGTCATGGAGCATTGTGATGACAAGCGTCATGGAGATTTCTGATGACAAGGGCCATGGAGCCTTGTGAGGAAAGGTGTCAAGGAGCATTTTGTTGAATGTGGTCATGGAGCATGGTTATGACAAGGGCCATGGAGCATTTTGCTGACAAGGCCATGGAACATTGTGATGACAAGGGTCACGGAGGAATGTGATAAAAGGGGTCATGGGGCATTGGGATGACAAGTGCCATGGAGCATTGTCATGAAAGGGTCAAGGAGCTTTGTGATGAATGTCGTCATGGAGCACTGAGATCAAAAGCGCTAGGGAGCATTTTGATGACAATGTCCATGGAACATTGTAAGGACAGGAGTCATGTAGCATTGTGATGACAGGTTTCATGGAGCACTGTGATGGCAAGTGTCATGGATCATTGTGATGAAAGGGGTCATGGAGAACGGTGATTACAGGGGCCATGGAGCATTGTGATGATAAGGGCATGTAGCAATGTGATGACAATGATCAAGGATCATTGTGATGAAAGGGATCATGGATCATCTATAGTAGAGGAATCATGGAGCATTGTGTTGACAATTGTCATGAAGCATTGTGATGAAAGGGGTCAGGGAGCATTGTGATGAAAGTGGTCATGGAAAATTGTGAGGAAAATCGCCATGGGGCATTGTGATGACAGGGGTCCTGGAACTTTGGGATGACAGGGTTCATGGAATATTGTGATGAAAGGGGTAATGGAGCATTGTGATGAAATGGGTCATGGAACATTGTGATGGGTCATGGAGCATTCTGATGAGAGGGGTCATGGAACACTGTGATGACAAGGGCCATGGAGCATTGTGATGTCAGTGGTCATGGAGCATTGTGATGATAAGGGCATGGAGCTTTGTGATGACAATGCTCATTGAGCATTTTGATGAAAGTGTCATGGAGCATTGTGGTGACAGGGGGCATGGAACATTGTTATGAAAGGGGGCATGGAGAATTGTGATGACAGAGGTCATGGAGCTCTGTGATGGCAAGTGTCATAGATCATTGTGATGAAAGGGTTCATGGAGAATGGTGATTACAGGGGCCATGGAGCAACGTAATGACAATGATCAAGGAGCATTGTGATAAAAGGGATCATGGATCATCTTGATTAGAGGGATCATGGAGCCTTGTGATGACAATGGTCATGGAGCATTGTGATGAAAGATGTGAGGGAGCATTGTGATGAAAGGGGCCATGGGCCATTTTGATGACAAGGGCCATGGATCATTGTGATGAAAGGGGACATGGAGCATTGTGTTGAAAGTGGTCATGGAACATTGTGATGACAAGGGCGTGGAGCTGTGTGATGACAAGGGCCATGGAGCATTGAGATTACAAGGGTCATGGATCATTTTGATGACAGGGGCCATGGAGCATTGTGATGCCAAGGGTCATGGAACTTTGTGATGACAGGGGTCCTGGATTATTGTGATGACAAACACCATGGAACATTATGATGACAAGTGTCATGGAGCATTGTGATGACAAGGGACTGGATTATTGTAAAGATTACTGTCATAGAGAATTTTAATGGCAAGGGCCATGGAGCATTGTGATGACAGGGGGCATGAAGCATTGTGATGACAAGTTCATGGAGCATTGTGAGACAAGTGTCATGGAGGATTTTGATGAGAGGGGGTATGGAGCATTTTGATGACAATGGCATGTAGCATTGCCATGACAAGGGTCATGGAGCATTGTCAGGAAAGTGGTCAGGGAACATTGTGATGGAAGGGGTCATGGGGCATTGTGATGAAAGTGTTCATGGGGCATTGTGATAACAAGGACCATGGAGCATTGTGATGAAAGGGGTCATGGAGCATTGTGATTACAGGGATCATGGAAGATTGTGAGGATATGGGGGTGGAGCATTGTGATGACATGTGTCATGGAGCATTGTGTTGACAAGCGTCATGGAGATTTGTGATGACAAGGGCCATGGAGCCCTGTGAGGAAAGGTGTAAAGGAGCATTGTGATGAATGTGGTCATGGAGCACGGTTATGACATGGGCCATGGAGCATTGTGCTGACAAGGGCCATGGAGCATTGTGCTGACAAGGGCCATGGAACATTGTGATGACAAGGGTCACTGAGCATTGTGATAAAAGGGGTCATGGGGCATTGTGATGACAAGTGCCATGGAGCGTTGTTATGAAAGGGGTCAAGGAGCTTTCTGATGAAAGTCGTCATGGAGCATTGTGATGAAAAGCGCTAGGGAGAATTTTGATAACAAGGTCCATGGAGCATTGTGAGGACAGGAGTCATGGAGCATTGTGATGACAGGGGTCATGTATCATTGTGATGAAATGGGGCATGGAGCATTGCACTGAAAGTGGTACTGGAGCATTGTGATGAAAGAGGTCATGGATCATTGTGATTAAAGGGATCATGGAGCATTGTGATGACAATGGTCATGGAGCATTGTGATGAAAGGTGTCAGGGACATGTTTATTCCAAAGGCCATGGAACATTGTGATGACAAGGGTCATGGAGCACTGTGATGAAAGGGGTAATGGATCATTGCGATGACAGGGGTGATGGAGCTTTGTGATAATAGGGGTCATGGAGCATGGTGATGACAAGGGTCATGGATAATTGTGATGAAAGGGGTCATGGAACATTGTGATGATAAGGGCATGGAGACTTGTGATGACAATGGTCATGGTGTATTGTGATGAAAGGGGTCATGTAGCTTTGTGATGAAAGTGGTATTGGGGCATTGTGATGAAATTGGTCATGGATCATTGTGATTACAGAGGTCATGGAGGATTGTGATGACAAGGGTCATGGAGCATTGTGAGGATAAGGGCTTGGAGCAATGTGATGACAAGAGTAATGGAGCATTGCGAAGACAGGGGTCATGGAACATTGTGATTGCAAGGGTCATGGAATTTTGTGATGAATTCGGTCATGGATCATTGTGAAGTCAGGGGTCATGGAGCATTGTGAGGACAAGGGCCATGGAGCCTTGTGATGTCAGTGGTCATGGAGCATTGTGATGAAAATTGTCATGGAGCATTGTGATGAAAGGGGTCATGGAGCCTTGTGATTACAGGGATCATGGAGGACTGTGAGGATATGGGCGTGGAGCATTTTGATGACATGTGTCATGGAGCATTGTGATGACAAGCGTCATGGAGATTTGTGATGACAAGGGCCATGGAGCCTTGTGAGGAAAGGTTTAAAGGAGCATTGTGATGAATGTGGTCATGGAGCACGGTTATGACAAGGGCCATGGAGCATTTTGCTGACAAGGGCCATGGAACATTGTGATGACACGGGTCAAGGAGCATTGTGATAAAATGGGTCATGGGGCATTGTGATGACAATTGCCATGGAGCATTGTTATGAAATGGGTCAAGGAGCTTTCTGATTAAAATCATCATGGAGCATTGTGATGAAAAGCACAAAGGAGCATTTTGATGACAAGGTCCATGGAGCACTGTGATGACAGGGGTCATGTGTTATTGTGATGAAATGGGGCATGGAGCATTGCGATGAAAGTGGTATTTAGAATTGTGATGAAAGAGGTCATGGATCATTGTGATAAAAGGGATCATGGAGCATTGTGATGACAAGGGCCATGGAGCATTGTGATGAAAGGTGTCATGCACATGTTTATTCCAAAGGCCATGGAGCATTGTGATGACAAGGGTCAAGGAGCACTGTGATGGAAGGGGTAATGGATCATTGCAATGACAGGGGTGATGGAGCATTCTGATGATATGCCCATGGAGCATTGTGATGACACGAGCCATGGAGCATTGTGATAATTGGGGTCATGGGGCATTGTGATGACAAGGGTCATGGATCATTGCGATGAAAGGGGTCATGGAACATTGTGATGATAAGGGCATGGAGACTTGTGGTGACAATGGTCATGGTGTATTGTGATGAAAGGGGTCATGTAGCTTTGTGATGATAGTGGTATTGGGGCATTGTGATGAAATTGGTCATGGATCATTGTGATTACAGAGTTCATGGAGGATTGTGATGACAAGGGTCATGGAGCATTGTGATGATAAGGGCTTGGAGCATTGTGATGACAAGAGTAATGGAGGATTGTGAAGACAGGTGTCATGGAGCATTGTGATGACAAGGAACATGGAATTTTGTGATGAATTCGGTCATGGATCATTGTGAAGTCAGGGGTCATGGAGCATTATGATGACAAGGGCCATGGAGCCTTGTGATGTCAGTGGTCATGGAGCATTTTGATGAAAGTGGTCATGGAGCATTGTGATGAAAGGGGTCATGAAGCATTGTGATGAAAGTGATCATGGAACATTGTGATGAATGTGGTCATGGAGCATAGTGATGACAGGGATCATGGTGCATTGTTATGACAAGTGCCATTGATCATTGTGATGAGAAGGGACCTGGAGCATTGTCGTGACAAGTGCCATGGAGCATCGTGATGAAAGTGTCATGGAGCATTTTGATGACAGGGGCCATGGAGCATTGTGATGACAGGGAGCATGGAGCATTGTGATGAAAGTGTTCATGGCACATTGTGAAGAAAAGCGCCATGGGGCATTGTGATGACAGGGGTCCTGGAACACTGGGATGACAGGGGTCATGGAATATTGTGATGAAAGGGGTCATGGAGCATTGTGATGAAATGAGTCATGGAACATTGTGATGGGTCACGGAGCATTGTGATGAGAGAGGTCATGGAGCATTGTGATGAAAGGGGTCATGGGTCATTGCGATGATAAGTGTCATGGAGCATTGTTAGGATAAGGGCATGGAACATTGTCATGACATGGGGCATGACACATTGTGATGAAAGGGGGCATGGAGCATTGTGAAGACAGGGCTCATGGAGCATTGTGATCACAAGGTTCATGGAGCATTGTGATGAAAGGGGTCATGGAACATTGTGATGATAAGGGCATGGAGACTTGTGATGACAATGGTCATGGTGTATTGTGATGAAAGGGGTAAAGTAGCTTTGTGATGAATGTGATATTGGGGCATTGTGATGAAAAGGGTCATGGATCATTGTGATTACAGAGTTCATGGAGGATTGTGATGACAAGGACCATGGAGCACTGTGCTGAAAGGGGTCATGGAACATTGTGATTACAGGGATCATGGAGGATTGTGAGGATATGGGCATGGAGCATTGTGATGACATGGGTCATGGAGCATTGTGATGACAAGCGTCATGGAGATTTCTGATGACAAGGCCATGGAGCCTTGTGAGGAAAGGTGTCAAGGAGCATTTTGTTGAATGTGGTCATGGAGCATGGTTATGACAAGGGCCATGGAGCATTGTGCTGACAATGCCATGGAGCATTGTCATGAAAGGGTCAAGGAGCTTTGTAATGAATGTCGTCATGGAGCATTGAGATCAAAAGCGCTAGGGAGCATTTTGATGACAATGTCCATGGAGCATTGTAAGGACAGGAGTCATGGAGCATTGTGATGACAGGGGGCATGGTACATTGTTATGAAAGGTGGCATGGAGCATTGTGATGACAGGGGTCATGAAGCACTGTGATGGTAAGTGTCATGGATCATTGTGATGAAAGCGGTCATGGAACATTGTGATGATAAGGGCATGGAGACTTGTGATGACAATGGTCATGGTGTATTGTGATGAAATGTGTCATGTAGCTTTGCGATGAATGTGGTATTGGGACATTGTGATGAAATTGGTCATGGATCATTGTGATTACAGAGTTCATGGAGGACTGTGATGGCAAGGGTCATGGAGCATTGTGAGGATAAGGGCGTGGAGCATTGTGATGACAAGGGTAATGGAGCATTGTGAAGTCAGGGGTCATGGAGCATTGTGATGACAAGGGCCATGGAGCCTTGAGATGTCAGTGGTCATGCAGCATTGTGATGAAAGTGGTCATGGATCATTGTGATGAAAGGGGTCATGGAGCATTGTGATGAAAGTGGTCATGGAGCATTGTGATGACATGGCTCATGGAGCATTTTGATTACTGTGGAGCATTCAGCACATTGGTCCATGACCCCTTTCATCAGAATGTTCCATGGCTCTTGTCATCACAATACCCCATGGCCCCTTTCATCACAATGCTCCCTGACGTCTTTCATCACAATGCTCCATGACCATTGTCATCACAATGCTCCATGATCCCTGTAATCACAATGATCCATGACCCGTTTCATCACAATGCCCTATGACCCCTTTAATCAAAATGCTCCATGGCCCTTGTCAACACAATGCTCCATGATCATTGTCATCACATTGCTCCATGCCCTTTTCATTACAGTGCTCCATGGACCTTAAAATCACAGAGCTCCATGACCACTTTCATCAAAATGTCCATGACCCTTGTCATCATAGTGCTCCATGACCCCTCTCACCACAATGCTCTAGGCCCCATTTCATCAAAATGTTCCATACACCCTGTCATCACAATGCTCCATGGCCACTCTAATCACAATGCTCCAAGACCCCTATAATCACAATGCTCCATGCCACTTGTCATCACAATGTTCCATGGCCCTTGGCATCACAATGTTCCCTGGCACATGTCATCACAAAAATCCATGACCACTTTCAGCGCAATGCTCCATGACTCCTTTCATCACACTTCTCCATGATAATTGTCATCACAATGCTCCCTGACCCCTCTCATTACAATGATCCATGATTCCTTTCATCATAATTCTCCATTACCCCTTTCATCACAATGATTCATGGCGCTTGTCAACACAATGCTCCTTGATCCCGGTAATCACAATGATCCATGACCACTTTCATCACAATGCTCCATTACCCCATTGATCACAATGCTCCATGGCCCTTGTCATCACAATGCTCCATGACCACTGTCATCAAAATGCTCCATGACACTTGTCTTCACAATGCTCCATGATCCCTGTCATCACAATAATCCATGTCCACTTTCAAAACAATTCTCCAGTACCCAATTTATCACAATGCTCCATGCCCTCTGTCACCACAATGCTCCATAACCCCTGTCATCACAATGCTCTATGCACTTTTCATCACAATGCTCCAAAACACTTGTCATCAGAATGGTCCATGCCCATGTCATCGCAATGCTCCATGACCCCTGTCATCACAACGCTCCATGACACTTGTCATCACACTTCTACATGGCCCCTGTCATTCACAATGCTATATGACCACTGTCATCATAATGCCCCATGGCCTTTGTCATCACAATGCCCATGACCCCTGTCATCACAATGACCCATGACCCTTTTCATCACAATATTCCATGACCCCTGTCATCACAATGATCCATGACCCTTGTCATCACAATGCTCCCTGGTGCATTTCATCACAAACATCAATGACCATTTTCATCACAATATTCCATGATCCCTCTCATCACAATGATCCATGACCCTTGTCATCACAATGCTCCCTGGTGCATTTCATCACAAACATCAATGACCATTTTCATCACAATTCTCCATGGCCCCTGTCATCACAATGCCCCATGACCCCTTTCCTCACAATACTCCAAGATGCCTTTCATGACAATGCTCCATGACACCTGTCATCACAATGCACCATGGCCTTTGTCATTACAATGTTCCATGTCCCCTGTAATCACAGTGCTCCATGACACCTTTCATCACAATTCTCCATTACCCCTGTCATCACAATTCCCCATGACCACTGACATCATAATGCTCCATGGCCCTTGTCATCACAATATCCCATGACCCAATTAATCACCATGTTCCATGACCCCTGCCATCACAATGATCCATGATCCCTGTCATCACAATGATCCAGGACCCCTTTCAACACAATTCTGCAGTGCTCCTCTCATCACAATGCTCCATGCACTCTGTCATCACAAGGCCCCATGACCACTATCATCAAATGCCCCATGACCCTTGTCATCACAATGCTCCAGACCCTTTTCATCACAGTGTTCCATGGCTCTTGTCATCACAATGATCTAGGACCCCTGTAATCACAGTGCTCCATTACACTTTTATCCCAATGATCCATGTCCCCTGTCACCACAATGCCCTATTACCGCTGTCATCACAAAGGTCCATTACCTCTTTCATCATAATGATCCATTATCCCTGTAATCACAATGATCCATGAACCCTTTAATCACAACGTTGCTGTATCCATTTCATCACAATGCCCATGCCACCTGTCACCACAATGCTCCATGACCCCTGTCATCACAATGCTCCATGGCGCTTGTCATCATATTGCTCCATGGTCCCAGTCATCACAATGCTCCACGACCCTTGTAAACTCAAAGTTCCATGGCCATTGTCATCACAAAGCTCCAGGACCTTGTCATCACAATGCACCATGAAAACATTCATCACAATGCTCCATGACTGCTGTCATCACAATGCTCCATGGACCTTTTCCTCACACTGCTCCATGACCTCTGTCATGACAGGGCTCCATGACCCTTGTCATCACAATGCTCCACGCCCTTATCCTCACAATTCTCCATGACCCTTGACATCACAATGCTCCATAACCCCTTTCATCACAATGCTCCATGACCACTTTCATCACAATGCTCTATGGCCCTTGTCATCACAATGCTCAATGGTGCTTGTCATCACAATCCTCCATGAAACCTCTAATTATAATGATCCATGTCAATTTTCATCACAATGCCCCATGACCCCTTTAATCACAATGATCTATGACCCCTTTCATTGCAATGCTCGATGACCATTGCAAATAAAGGCTCCATGCCTATCATCACAATGCTCCATGACACCTGTCATCACAATGCTCCATGGTCCTTTACATCACAATGCCCCATGACCATTTTCATCACAATGCTCCCTGACCACTTTCATCACAATGCTCCATGACTCTTGTCATCTAAATGCTCCATGACCCATGTCATCACAATGCTCCATGACACTTTTCTCACAATGCTCCATGACCTTGTAATCACAAAGCTCCATGCCCCCTGTCATCACAATGCTCCATGGCCCTTGCCATTACAATGTTCCTTGACTCTTATCTTTACAATACTCCAGGCCCTTGTCATCACAATTGTCCATGACACATGTCACCATAATGTTCCATAGCGTTTGTCATCACAATGATCCAGGACCCCTGTAATCACAGTGGTCCAGTATACTTTTCATCACAATGCTCCATGACCCCTGACACCACAATGTCCTGTAAACCCTGTCATCAGAATGATCCATGACGCCTTTCATCACAATATTCCATGACCCTTGTCATCCCAATGCTCCAGGACACCTGTAATCACAATATTCCATGACGCCTGTCATCCCAATATTCCAGGACCCCTGTCATCACAATGCCCCATGGCGATTTTCATCACAATATTCCATGACCACATTCATCACATTGGTCCATGTCCCCTCTCATCACAAATCTCCATGGCCTTTGTCATCAAAATGGCCCATGGTCCCTTTCATCACAATGCTCCCTGACACATTTCATCACAATGCTCCAGGATCATTGTCATCACAATGCTCCATGACCCCTCTAATCAAGATGATCCATGATCCCTTTCATCACAATGCTCCTTGATCATTGTCATCACATTGCTCTATGTCCTTATCATCACAATGCTCCATGGCCCCTGTAATCACCATTCTCCATGACCCCTTTTATCACAATGATCCATGGCAATTGCCATCACAGTGCTACATGACCCCTGACATCACAATGCTCCATGACCCCATTCATAACAATGTTCCATGCCCCCTGTCATCACAATGCTCCATGGCCCCTGTCACCACAATGCTCCATGACAATTTCATCACGATGCTCTATGGCAATTGTTACGGCAATGCTCCATGGTCCCTGTCTTCACAATGCTCCATGACCTCTTTCATCACAATGCTCCATAACCCCTCTCATCAGAATGCTCCATGACCCCTGTCATTACAATGCTCCATGACCCCTTTCATCAAAATGCTCCATAGCCTTTGTCATCAAAATGCTCCATGACCCTTGTCATCACAATGTTCCATGACCCCTGTGATCACAATGCTCCATGACTCGTGTCATCACAGTACTCCATGCCCCCTTTCATAACAATATTCCATGTCCCATGTCATCACAATGCTCCATGCCCTTGTCATCACAATGCTCCATGGTGCTTGTCATCCCAATGGTCCAAAGCCTTAGTGCCTGAGTTGGGAGTAGTATCATTGCCTCAGTTAGGGACACTGCCAGTGCCTGAGTTGGGACAAGTATCAGGGCCTTAGTTAGGGACATTGTCAGGGCCTGAGGTAGGAGTAGTCTTAGGGCCTTAGTTAGGTACAGCATCAGTGACTGAGTTGGGAGTAGTGTCAGGGCCTAAGTTACGGACAGTGTCAGGGCATGAGTTAGGAGTACTCTCAGGGCCTCAGTTACAGACAGTGTCAGTGCCTGTGTTGGCAGTAGTGTCACGGCATTAGTAAGGGACTGTGTCAGTGCCTGAGTTGGGATAAAAGTCAGGGCCTTTGTTAGGGACAACGTCAGGGCGTGAGTTAAAGAGTAATCTCAGGACCTTAGTTAAGTACAGTGTCAGCGATCGTGTTAGGAATAGTGTCAGGGCCTGTGTTAGGAGTAGTGTGAGAGCGGTAGTTAGGGATGGACAGTGTCAGGGCCTGAGTTGTGAGTACTGTCAGGGACATAGTTAGTGACAGTTTCAGTTCCAGATTTGGGAGTAATGTCAAGGCAGTAGTTCTGGACAGTGTCAGTGCCTGAGTTGGGAGTAGTGTCAGGGCCCAGTTAGGGATGGTGTCAGTGCCTATGTAAGGAGTAGTCTCACTGCCTTATTTAGCGAAAGTGTCAGTGCCTGTGTTGGTAGTTGTGTCAGGGCCTTAAAAGGGACAGTGTCAGTGCCAGAGTTGGGAATAGTGTCAGGACGTTATTTAGGGACAGTGTCAGTGGCTGAGATGGGATTAGTGTCAGGGCCTTTATTAGGGACAATATCAGGGCCTGAGGTGGGAGTAGTGTCAGGGCCTTAATTATGGAGAGTGTCAGCACCTGTGTTGGGAGTAGTGTCAGGGTCTTTATTATGGACAGTGTCAGGGCCTGAGTTAAGAGTAGTGTCAAGGCCTTAATTTGGAAGAGTGTCAGTGTCTCATTGTGAGTAGTGTCAGACCCTTAATTAGGGACAGCGTCAGTGCCTGATTTGGGAGTAGTGCAAGGGCCTAAGTTACGGACAGTGTTAGGGCCTGAGTTAGGAGTAGTCTCAGGACTTTAGTTAGGAACAGTGTCAGTGAATGTGTTAGGAATAGTGTCAGTGCTTGAGTTAGGAGCAATCTGACACCGGTAGTTAGGAACAGTGTCAGAGTCTTAGTTAGGGACAGCGTCACTGCCTGAGTTGAGAGTAGTGTCAGGGCCTTACTTAGGGACGGCGTCAGTGCCTGAGTTGGGAGTAGTGTGAGGGCCGTTGTTAGGGACACTCTGAGTAAGGAGTAGTGTCAGGGCCTTAGTTATGGACACTGGCAGTGCCTGAGTTGGCAGTAGTGACAGGGCCTTAGTTAGGAGTAACATCAGTGCCTTCGTTAGGTATTGTATCAGCACCTCAGTTAGGAATAGTTTCAGGGCCTTATTTAGGGACAGTTTCAGTGCCTGAGTTAGGAATTGCGTCGGGCTTAGTTAGGAACTTTTTCAGGGTCAGAGTAAGGAGTAATGTCCTGGCCTTCCTTAGGTACTGTATCAGCGCCTGATTTAGGAATAGTGTCAGGGCCTAAGTTAGGGACATTGCCAGGGCATGATTTAGGAGTAGTGTTAGTGCGTGAGTTATGAATAGTGTCAAGGCTTTAATTAATGACAGTGTCACTTCCTGAGTTAGGAGTAGAGTCAGGGCCTAAGTTAGGGACTGTGTCACTGCTGAGTTCAGAGTAGTATCAGGGCCTTAATTAGAGACAGTGTCAGGGCCTGAGTTAGGAGTATTGTCAGGGCCTTAGTTAGGGACAGTGTCAGTGCCTGAGTTAGGAATAGTGTCAGAGGTTTGTAAGTGACAGTGTCAGGGACTGAGTTAAGAGTAGTGTCACAGTTTTAGTTAGGGCCAGTGTCAGGGCCTTAGTAAAGATTACCCTCATGGCCTATAATAGGAATCAGATCAGGGCCTATGTTACTAGTAGTGTCAGGGACTTAGTTAAAGACAGTGTCAGGGCCTGATTCCTAACTTACTCCTTACTCGCCTCACTAAGGACTTTTGACAATACTGCTAATTCCGGCATTGATAATGTCACTAACTAAGGCCCTGACACTTTCCCTCGCTAAGACCCTGAGCTTCTCCTAAGTCAGGCCCTGATAATATCCCTAACAATGGCCCTGACACTACACCTAACATAGGCCCCGACATGATACCTAACAAAGGCTCTGTTGCTACTACAAACAAAAGCCCTAAAATTGGTCCTAAATAAGGCCTTGACACTAATCCTAACTCAGGCCCTAACACTGTCCCTAACTAAGACCGTGACAGTAGGCCTAACTGAGGCCCTCATACCATTCCTAACAATGGCTCTGATGCTAGTCCAAACTAAGTCCCTGAAATTGGTCCTAAATAAGGCCTTGACACTAATCCTAACTCAGGCCCTAGCACTGTCCCTAACTAGGTTTCAGACAGTACACCTAAATCAGACCCTGACACTGTCCCTAAACAAGGCCCTGACACTACTCCTAACACAGTCCCTTACACTGTACCTAACAAAGTCTCTGATGCTAGGCCTAACTCAGGCCCTGAAACTGTCTGTAACTAAGGCCCTGCTGCCATCAGTATCTAACGTCCTGACATTATCCTGAGCTAATATCCTGACCTATGTCTTTCCAAGGTCCTGACACTGTCCCAAAGTAAGCCCTGATGCTGTCCCTAAGTTAAGAACTGAGGCTGTCCCTAACTCAGGCCCTGAAGCTTTCCCTAACTGAGGCCTTGACGCTGCGACTAACTCAGGCCCTGATCATGTCTGTAACTAAGATGCTAAGGGTGATCCAACAGAGGCGCTGATGCTGTTCCTAAGTCATGCCCTGACAGTGTCCTCAGCTAAGGGCCTCATGCTTGGCCTCACTCAGCCCCTGTCGCTCTCCCTAAGTCAGGCTCTGATGCTGTCTCTACCTGAAGCCCTGACACTGGTTCTAAATAAGGACCTGATACTCTCAGTAACTAAGGTTTCGACACTATGCCTAGGTCCTTTCCTGACACTATCCCTAGACCGTAACCTGACCCTGTCCCTAGCAAATGTCAGGCCTCTTATGCTAACTAAAACCCTCTTGCTGTCCTTAACTAAGGCCCTGAATTTAGTCTCGAGGCTGTGACCATGTGCCTAGCTAAGGCCTCGATGTTCGTCCTAAGTCACGGCCTGACACTGTCCCTAGCTAAGGCCCTGACGCTAGGCCTCACTCAGGCCCTGTCGCTCTCCCTAAGTCAGGCTCTGACGCTGTCCCTACCCAAAGCCCTGACACTCACAGGTCCTAAATTAGGCCCTGATGCTCTAAGTAACTAAGGTCTTGACACTACCCCTAGGTCATTTCCTGACACTGTCCCTAGATCTTAACCTAACTTTCTCTTTAGTTAATGTTGATATTAGCTAAAGAGATTCTTTAGAATGAGATTCTTTCATCTTCTGAATATAGTTTTCTTAAAAACATAATTTTTATAGTGTTACTAACTTTAAACAAAATGTACTCAACTGCTGTGCCATATTCTTTCATAGGAACGTGCATGGTTCACTTCTGCATCTGCTTGTGGTGGTGTTCAAGTTGCTTTCAACTGTAGATCCTCTTATGCTAGCTAAATCCCTGATTCTGTCCCTAAATGAGGCCCTGAATTTAGGTCCGAGGCAGTGAACCTGTCCCTAACTGAGGCCTGGAGGCTCATTCTAACGCAGGCCGTGACACTGTCCCTAACTAAGGCCCTGACACTACACCTAACTCAGTCATTGACATTATACCTAACAAAGGCTCTGATGCTAGTCCTAACTTAGGCCCTGACACTGCCTCTAACTAAGGCCCTGCTGCCGTCAATATCTGAACACCTGATATTATCCTGAGCGAATAGCCTGACCCATGTCTTACCAAGGTCCTGAAACTTTCCCAAAGTAAGCCCTGACGCTGTCCCTAAGTGAGGCCTTGAGGCTATCCCTAACGGAGGCCCTGATAATAGCTTTAACCAAGACCCTAATGCTGACCCTACAGAGGCCTTTATGCTGCTCCTAAGTCATGCCCTGATACTGTCCCTTACTCAGGTCTTAAAGATAGGCCTCACTTAGGCCGTGTTGCTGTACCTTAGTTTGGCTCTGACGCTGTCCATACATCAAGCCCTGGTAATGGTCCGGAGGCCCTCACGCTGCTGCTAATTAAGGTCCTGATGCTCTCAATATCTAAGGTCTTCTCGTTATCCCTTGGTCATTTCCTTTCACTATCTCTGGCTTGGAACCTGACTCTGTCCCGAGATAATCTCCTGCATCTTATGCTAACTGAAACCCTAATGCTCTCCCTAACTAAGGCCCTGACTACTCCTAACTAAGGCCATGACACTGTCTCTAACCAAGGCCTGGAATCTGTCCCTAATATAGGCCCTGCTGCCAGCAATAACTAAAGTCCTGACACTCTCCTGAGCTAATATCCTAACCCATTTCTAACCAAGGTCCTGACACTGTCCCTATGAATGCCCTGTCACTGTCTTTAAGTGAAGTCCTGAGGCTGTCCATAACTCAGGCCCTGAATCTTTCCCTAACTGAGACCTTGACGCTGTGACTATCTAGGGCTCCGGTCATGTCTTTAGCTAAGAGCCTAAAGCTGATCCAACAAAGGCACTGATGTTGCTCCTAAGTCACTCCCTGACAGTGTCCCTAGCTAAGGGCCTGACATTAGGCCTCACTCAGTCCCTGTCGCTCTCCCTAAGTCAGGCCACGATGTTGTCCCTACCTGAAGCCTTAACACTGGTTCTGAATAAGGCCCTGATATTCTCAGTAACAAAGGTCTTCACACTATCCTTAGGTCATTTCCTGACATGATTTCTAGCCTTTTCCCTAACCCTGTCCCGAGCCAATGTCCTACCTCTTATGCTAACTAAAGACCTTATACTGTGCCTATCTCAGGCACTGAATTTACTCCCAAGGCCGCTAGACTGTCCCTAACTAGGCTCCATGCCCTTATCGTCACAATGTTCCGTGACCACTATCATCACAATGCTCCACGCCCTTATCATCACAATGATCCATGACTTCTTTCATCACAATGCTCCATGACCATTGTCGTCACAATGCTCCATGCCCCTTTCATCACAATGCTCCATGACAACTGTCATCACAATGCTCCATGGTCTTTGTCATCACAATTCTACATGACCCCTTTCATCACAAAGCACCATGAACACTGTCATGACAATGGTCCATGGCACTTGTCATCACAATGCTACCTCATGCTTTTCATCACAATACTCCATGAAAACTTTCATCAAAATGCTCCATGACCTCTTTCTTCACAATGTTACATGACCCTTGTCCTCACAATGCCACATGACCCTTTTCATCACAATGCTCCATGACCACTTTCATCACAATGCTCCATGACCATTGTGATCACAATGCTCCATGCCCATGTCATCACAAAGCTCCATGGCCCCTGAAATCACAGTGCTCTCTGACTCCTGTCATCGCAATGATCCATGACCCATTTCATCACAATGCTCCTTGACACCTGTCATCAGAATGCTCAATGGCCTTTGTCATCACCATGCTCCATGGTCCCTGTAATCAGAGTGCTCCATGACCCCTTTCATCACAATGCTCCATGACTCCTGTCAACACAATGCTCCATGGCCCTGTCACCACTATGGTCCATGACACCTTCATCACGATGCTCCATGGCACTTGTCACAGCAATGCTCCATGGCCCTTTTCATCACAATGATCCATGGCGCTTGTCATAACAATGCGCCATGATTCCTCTCATCACATTGCTCCATGACCATATTCATCACAATGCTCCATGACCCCTTCCATCACAATACACCATGGCAATTATCACCAATCTCTATGACCGTATCATCACAATGTTCCATGATATCTTTCATCACAATGATCCATGACACTTGTCATCAAAATGCTCCATGAGCCCAGTTTTCACAATGCTCCATGCCCCCTTTCATCAAAATGTGCCATGCCCCTTGTCATTACAATGTTCCATGCCCTTACACTGACAATCCTCCATGACACCTGTCATCGCAATGATCCGTAACCCCTTTCATCCCAATGCTCCATGACCCCTTTCATCACAATGCTCCATGATCTTTGTCATCACAATGTTCCATGGCCTTTTTCAGCACAGTGCTCCATGCCCCTTGTCATAACAGTGCTCCATAACCACATTTATCACAATGATCCTTGACACCTTTCCTCACAATGCTCCCTGGCCCTTGCCATCACAAATCTCCATGACGCTTGTCATCAAAATACTCCATAACCCATGTCATCAGCATGCTCCACGCCCTTATCTTCACAATCCTCCGAGATCCCTGTAATCACAATGCTCCATGACCCCTTCCATCACAATGCTCCATGGTACTTTTCATCACAATGCCCCATGACCATTTTCACAAGAGTGCTCCATGACCCCTTTCATCACAATGCTCCCTGACTACTTTCATTACAATGCTCCATGACCCTTGTCATCAAAATACTCCATGACCCATGTCATCACAGTGCTACATGCCATTGTCATCAAAATGCTCCATGACACTTTTCTCACAATGCTCCATGAACTTGTCATCACAATGCTCCATGCCCCGTCATCAAAATGCTCCATGGCCCTTGCCATTACAATGCTCCATGACACTTATCTTTACAATACTCCAGGCCGTTGTCATCACAATTCTCCATGACACATGTCACCATAATATTTCATAGCGTTTGTCACCACAATGATCCAGGACTCCTGTAATCACAGTGCTCCAGTACAATTTTCATCACAATGCTCCATGCCCCCGGTCATCACAATGCCCCATTGCGCTTTCCTCACAATGTTCCATGTCACCTTTCATCACAAATCTCTATGGCCCTTGTCATCAAAATGGCCCATGGCCCCTTTCATCACAATGCTCCCTGACGCATTTCATCACAATGCTCCACGATCATTGTCATCACAATGCTCCATGACCCCTCTCATCAAGATGATCCATGATCTCTTTCATCACAATGCTCCTTGATCATTGTCATTACATTGCTCTATGTCCTTATCATCACAATGGTCCATGGCCCCTGTAATCACAGTTCTCCATGACCCCTTTTATCACAATGATCCATGACACTTGCCATCACAGTTCTACCTGACCCTTGACATCACAATGCTCCATGACCCCATTCATAACAATGTTCCATGCCCCCTGTCATCACAGTGTTCCATGGCACTTGTCATAACAATGCATTATGATCCCTGTCATCACAATGCTCCATCTCCACATTCATCACAATACTCCATGACCCTTTTCATCACATTGCTCGAAGGCCCTGGTCATCACAATGCTCCATTGTGTTTTTCTTCACAATCCTCCATTATCCCTGTAATCACAATGATCCATGACCCCTTTCATCACAATTCCTCATGACCCCTTTCATCACAATGCTTCTTGACACCTGTCATCACAATGCTCCATGACACCGGTCATCACAATTTGCCATGGCCCTTGTCATCACAATGCTCCATGAAACGTGTCATCACAATATTCCAGGACACTTGTCATCACTATGAGCCTTGACCACTTTCATCACAATGCTCCATGGCCTATATATTCACAATTTTCCATGGGCCCTGAAATCACATTGCTCCATGATCCCTCTCATCACAATGCTCCATGACCACTCTCAACACAATGTCCCATGACGCCAGTCATCACAATGATCCATGGCCCCTTTCATCACTATGCTCCATGATCCCTGTCATGACAATGTTCTAAACACTTGTTATCACAATGCTCCATGACCCCTGTAATCACAATGCTCCATGCCCTTTTCATCACAATGTTACAGAATTCTTGTCATAACAATATTCCATGACGGTGTCATCACAATGCTCCCTGACCCCTGTCATCACAATGCTCCATCGCTCTTGTCATCACAATGCTCCATGGTGCTTTTCATCACAATGCTCCAGGACAACGTTCATCACAGTGCTCCATGTACACTGTCTTCACAATGGCCAATGCACCCTGTCTTCACAATGCCTTGTGACCCCTGTCAACATAATGCTCCATGGCCCTTGTCATCACAAATCTCCATTACCGTTGTCATCACAATGATCCATGACAGCTTTCCTCACAATGCTCCAGTTCCCCATTGATCACAATGCTCCATGCCACGTGTCATCACAATGACCATGCACATTTCCACACAATGCACCTTGGCCCCTGTAATCAAAATGCTTCATGCACTGGTCATCACAATGCTCCAGATCTCTTCTCTTCGCAATGCTCCATGCCCGTGTCAACACAATGCTCCATGAACCCTGTCATCACAATGCTGCATGATCCCTGTCATCACAATTTTCCATAACCACTGTCATCACATGGATCCAGGACCATATTCATCACAATGCTCCATGCCCGTTGAAATCACATTCCCCCATGACCCCTGTCATCACAATGCTCGAAGGCTCTTGGCATCACAATGCTCCATGCTGTTGTCATCACAAATCTCCATGGCCCCTGTAATCACAATGCTCCAACCCATTGTCTTCACAATGCTCCCGATCTCTTCTCACAACAATGCTCCATGCCCGTGTCAACACAATGCTCCATGATACCTGTCATCACAATGCTCGAAGACCCATATCGTCACAATGCTCCATGCCCCATGTCATCACAATATTCCCTGCCATTGCCCTCACAATAACCTATGGCCACTGTAATCACAATGCTCCATGCCCTTGTCATCACAGTGCTCCAGAACTCTTGTCATCATAATGCTCCATGCCGGGTCATCACAATACTCCATGACATTTGTCATCAAAATGTTCCATGGCCTTTATCATCACAGTGCTCCATGATACCTTTCATCACAATTCTAGATGACCACGGTCATCACAATGCCCTATGACACCTGTCATCAAAATTGGCCATGGCCCTTGTAATCACAATGCTCCATGAACAGTGTCATCACTGTGTTCCAAGACACTTGCCATCACAATGATCCATGACCACTTTCATCACAATACTCCATGGCCTATGTATTCAAAATGCTCCATGGACTCTGTAATCACATTGTTCCATGATCCTTTTCATCACAATGCTCCATTACAACTGTCATCACAATGCCGCATGACACCTGTCATCACAATGTTCCATGACAGTTGTCATCACAATGCTTTAGAACTCTTGTCTTCATAGTCCTCCATGCCCGTTTCGTAACAATGCTCCATGACACTTGTCATCACAATACTCCATGGCCTTTGTCATCACAATGTTCCATGGTCCCTGTCATCACAGTGCTCCATGAATCCTTTCTTCATAATTCTAGATGACCACTGTCATCACAATTTGCCATGGCACCTGTCATCACAATGCTCCATGGCCTATGTATTCACAATTTTCCATGGCCCCTGAAATCACATTGCTCCATGATCCCTTTCATCACAATGCTGCATGCCCCCTGTCATCAAAATGCCCTGTGACACCTGTCATCACAATGCTCCATGGCCTTTATCATCACAATGCTCCATGACCCCTGTCATCACAATGCTCAATGACCCTTGTCATCACAATGCTCCATAGCCCCTGTAATCACAATGCTCCATGCCATTCTCATCACAATGCTCCAGACCTCTTGTCATCATAAGGCTCTATGCCCTTGTCCTCACAATGCTACATGACACGTGTCAGCACAATGTTCCTTGGCCTTTAACATCACAATGCTCCATGGCCCCTGTCATCCCAGTGCTCCAGTATAACTTTCATCACAATGCTAGATGACCACTGTCATCACAATGCCCAAAGACACCTGTCATCATAATTCGCCATGGCCCTTGACATCACAATGCTCCATGAACCGTGTCATCACAAGATTCCAGGACACTTGTCATCACAATGATCCTTGACCTCTTTCATCACAATGCTCCATAACCACTGTCATCACAAAGTTCCATGGCCCCTGTAATCACATTGCTCCATGATCCCTTTCATCACAATGCTCCACGACCCTTCTCATCACAATGATCCCAGCCCTTGTCATCACAATGCTCCATGACCTTTCTCATCACAATGTTCCCTGCACTTTTCATCACAATGCTCCATGGACCCTGTAATCACAATGCTCCATGCCCTTGTCATCACAATTCTCCAGAACACTTGTAATCATAATGCACCTTGCCAATGTCATCACAATGCTCTATGACACTTGTCATCAGAATCCTCCACGGCCTTTGTCATCAAAATGCTCCAAGTCCCCTTTCATCACAGTGTTCCATGATACCTTTCATCACACAGCTAGATTACCAGTGTCATCACTATGCCCCATGACACCTGGCATCACAATTCTCCATTGCCCTTTTCATCATAATCCTCCATGAAACGAGTCATCACAATGCTCCATGATCCGAGTCATCACAAGGTTCCAGGACACTTAACATCACAATGATCCTTGACCACTTTCATCACAATGCTCCATGGCAACTGTTATCTCAATGCTCCATGGCCTATGTGTTCACAACGCCCCATGAAGGTTGTCATCACGATGCTCCAAGGCCACTATCATCACAATGCTCCATGATCCCTGTCATCCTAATGTTCCCTGCCCATGTCATCACAGTGCTCCTTGTCCCTTTTAATCACAATGCCACATACCCTTGTCATCACAATGCTCCATGGCCCCTGTAAACACAATGCTCCAGGCCCTTGCCATTACAATACTCCAGAACTCTTTTCATCATAATGCTCCATGCCCGTGTCATCACAATGTTCCAGGACACTTGTCATCACAATGTTCCATGGCCTTTGTCATCACAATGCTCCATGGCCCCTCTAATCACAGTGCTCCATGATACCTTTCATCACAATTCTAGATGACCACTGTCATCACAATGCCCCGTGACACATGTCATCACAATTGGCCAGGGCCCTTGACATCACAATGCTTGATGAACCATGTCATCACAATGTTCATGGACAATTGTCATCACAATGCTCCATGACAACTTACATCACAATGCTCCTTGATCCTTGTCATTTCATTGCTCCATGGCCCCTGTAATCACATTGCTCCATGATCCCCTTCATCACAATGCTCCATGACCCCTGTCATCACAATGCTCGAAGAAACTTATCATCACAATGTTCCATACCATTGTCATCACAATGCTCCATGGTCCCTATAATCACAATGCTCCATGTGCTTGTCATCACAGTGCTCCAGAATTCATGTCATCAAAATGTTCCATGGCCTTTGGCATCACAATGCTCCATGACCCCTGTCATCACAGTGCTTGATGAACCTTGTCATCACAATGGTCCATGAACAGTGTCATCACAATTATCCATCACCCCTGTCATCTCAATGCTCCATGACCTTTGTATTCACAATGCTCCATGGCCCTTATAATTGCGGGGCTCCATGACCCCTGTCATCACAATGCTCCCTGGTATATTTCATCACAATTCTAGATGACCACTGTCATCACAGTGCTCCACGGCCCCTGTCATCAGAGTCATCCATGATACCTTTCATCACAATTCTACATGACCACTGTCATCACAATGCCCCATGACACCTGTCATCACACTTCGCCATGGCACTTGTCATCACAATGCTCCATGAACCATGTCATCACAATGTTCATGGACACTTGTCATCACAATGCTCCATGACAACTTACATCACAATGCTCCTTGACCCCTGTCATTTCATTGCTCCATGGCCTATGCATTCACAATGCTCCATGGCCCCTGTAATCACATTGCTCCATGATCCCGTTCATCACAATATTCTATGACCACTCTCATCACAATACCCCATGACGCCTATCATCATAATGCTCCAAGGCCCCTCTCATCACAAGGCTCCATGAACCCTGTCATCACAATGTTCCATGACACTTGTCATCACAGTGCTCCATGAACCCTTGTCATCACAATATTCACTGCCCATGTAATCACAAAGCTACTGGTCCCCTGTAATCACAATGCTCCATACCTTTGTCATCGCAATGCTCCAGATCATTCCTCATCATAATGCTCCATGCCCGTGTCCTCACAATGCTCCATGACCACTTTCATCACAATGCTCCATGGCCTATGTATTCACAATGCTCCATGGCCCCTGTAATCACATTGCTCCATGATCCTTTTCATCACAACGTTCTATGACCACTGTCATCAGAAGGCCACATGACACCTGTCATCACAATGGTCTATGGCCCCTGTCAGCACAATGTTCCATGACAGATATCATCACAATGATCCATGACCGCTGTCATCAAAATGTTCCCTGCCCTTGTCATCTCAATGCTCCCTGGCCCCTGTAATCACAATGCTCCATACCCTTGTCATCGTAATGCTCCAGATCATTCCTCATCAAAATGCTCCATGCCCGTGTCATCACAATGCTCCATGGCCCCTGTCATCACAGTGCTCCGTGATACCTTTCATCATAATGATAGATGACCACTGTCATCAGAATGCTCCATGACACCTGTCATCAGAGTTGGCCATGGCCCTTGTCATCACAATGCTCCAGGACACTTGTCTTCACAATGTTCCATGGCGCATTTCACCACAATGCTCCATGACCACTTTCATCAAATTGCTCCATGATGCCTGTCATCACAATGCTCCATGGCCTTTGTCACCAAAATTCTACATGGCCCCTGTAATAACAGTGCTTCATGACAACTTTTATCACAATGCTCCATGACCACTCTCATCACAAGGCCAGATAAGACCTTTCATGACAATGCTCCATGGCCCTTGTCATCACAATATTCTATGACTTCTGTCATCACAATGCTCCATGCCCCTGTCATCACAATGCCCCATCACGCCTGCTATTACAGTGCTCCATGACCCCTGTCATCAAAATTCTCTGAAACCCTGGTCATCACAATATTCCATGATCCGTGTAATCATGATGATCCATGAACCATTTCTGTACAATGCTCCAGTACCCCTTTCATGAAAATGCTCCATGGCACTTGTTATCACAATGCTCCAGGAACCCTTCCAGCCCAATAATCCATGACCCGTTTCCTCACAATTCTCCAGGACCGCTTTCATCAAAATGCTCCATTCCCTTGTCATCTCAATGTTTCATGGCCACTGTAATCACAATGATCCATGCCCTGGTCATCAAAATGCTCCAGAACTCTTGTCATCACTATGCTCCATGCCCATGTCATCACAATGCTCCATGCCCGTATCATCACAATGCTCCATTACCCATGTCATCGTAGTGATCGATGACCCCTTTCATCACAATGCTGCATGACACCGGTCATCACAATGCTCCGTGGTCTTTGTCATCACAATGCTCCATGACCACTGTCATCACCATGCCCCACGACCCCAGTCATCAAAATGCCCCATAGCCCTTTTCATCACAATGCTGCATGACTCCTGTCATCACAATGCTCCATGCCCGTATCATCACAATGCTCCTTTACCCATGTCATCGTAGTGATCCATGACCCCTTTCATCACAATGCTCCATGACACCTGTCATCACAATGCTCCGTGGTCTTTGTCATCACAATGCTCCATGACCACTGTCATCACCATGCCCCATGACCCCAGTCATCACAATGCTCCATAGCCCTTGTCATCACAATGCTCCATGATCCCTGTCATCACAATGTTCCATGACTCTTGTCATCAAAATGCCTCATGATCCTTTTAATCACAATGCTCCATGACTCCTTTCATCACATGTTCCATGATACTTGTCATTACACTGCCCCATGACCTTTTTCATAACAATGCTCCATGATACCAGTCATCACAATGCTCCATGACCATTGTCGTCACAATGCTCCATGCCTCTTTCAACACAATGCTCCATGACAACTGTCATCACAATGCTCCATGGCCTTTGTCATCACAATTATACATGGCCTCTGTAATCACAGTGCTCCATGACCCCTTTCATCACAATGCTCCATGACCTCTGTCATCACAATGCCCCATGACCCCTGTCATTACAATGCTCCATGACCACTCTCATCACCATACCCCATGACCCCAGTCATCACAATGCTCCATAGCCCTTGTCATCACAATTCTCCATGATCCCTGTCATCACAATGTTCCATGACTCTTGTCATCAAAATGCCTCATGATTCTTTTAATCACAATGCTCCATGACTCCTTTCATCACATGTTCCATGATACTTCTCATTACACTGCCCTATGACCTTTTTCATAACAAGCTGCATGATACCAGTCATCACAATGCTCCATGGCCTTTGTCATCACAATTATACATGGCCCCTGTAATCACAGTGCTCCATGACCCCTTTCCTCACAATCCTCCATGACCACTGTCATCAAAATGCCCCATGAACCCTGTCATCACAATTCTCCATGGCCCCTGTCATTACAATGCTCCATGACCACTGTCATCACAATGTTCCATGATAGCTGTAATCACAATGACCCATGAGATCTTTCCTCAGAAGGCTCCAGTACGCCTGTCTTCACAATGCTCCAATGCCCGTCTCATCACAATGCTCCATGATCCCTGTCAGCACAACTTTAAATGACAATTGTCATCACAATGCTCCATGACACCTGTCATCACAATGTTGCCTGCCCATGTCATCAAAATGCTCCATGTCCCCTGTAATCACAATGTTCTATTACACCTGTCATCACAAAGTTCCCTGCCCATGTCATCACAATGCTCCATTACCAATGTAATGGAAATGTTCCCCTGCCCTTGTCATCAAAATGCTCCATGACCCCTTTAATCACAATGCTCCATGAACCCTGTCATCACAATGTTCCATGACAGTTGTCATCACAATGCTCCATGACCCCTGTAATCACAATGCTCCATGCCCTTGTCATCACAATGCTCCAGAACTCTTGTCATCATAATGATGAATGCCCATGTCATCACAAAGCTCCATGATACTTGTCATCACAATGCTCCATGGCCTTTGTCATCACAATGTTCCATGACCCCTGTCATCACAGTGCTCCATGATACCTTTCATCACAATTCTAGATGACCACTGTCATCACAATGCCCCAAGACACATGTCATCACAATTATCCATGGCCCTTGTCATCACAATGCTCCATGATCCGTGTCATCACAGTGGTCCAGGACACTTGTCATCACAATGATCCATGACCACTTACATCACAATGCTCCTTGAACCCTGTCATTTTCTTGCTCCATGGCCTATGCATTCACAATGCTCCATGGCACCTGTAATCACATTTCTCCATGATCCTTTTCATCACAATATTCTATGACCACTCTCATCACAATACCCCATGACGCCTATCATCATAATGCTCCAAGGCCCCTCTCATCACAATGCTCCATGAACCCTGTCATCACAATGTTCCATGACACTTGTCATCACAGTGCTCCATGACCCCTGTCATCACAATATTCACTGCCCATGTAATCACAATGCTCCTGGTCCCCTGTAATCACAATGCTCCATACCCTTTTCATCACAATGCTCCAGAACTCTTGTCATCATAATGCTCCATGCCCGTGTCATCACAATGCTCCATGACCACTTTCATCACAATGCTCCTTGACCCCTGTCATCACAATCCTCCATGGCCTATGTATTCACAATGCTCCATGGCCCCTGTAATCACATTGCTCCATGATCCATTTCATCACAATGTTCTATGGCCACTGTCATCACAATGCCACATTACACCTGTCATCACAAGGCTCCATGGCCCCTGTCAGCCCAATGTTCCATGACAGATGTCATCAGTATCCTCCATGGTCCCTGTAATCACAATGCTCCATTCCCTTGTCAACGCAATGCTCCAGAACTCTTGTCATCATAATGCTCGAAGAACCTTGTCATCACAGTGCTCCATGACCCGTGTCATCACAATGGTCCAGGACACTTGTCATCACAATGATCCATGACCACTTACATCACAATGCTCCTTGACTCCTGTCATCACAATGCTCCATAGCGTATTCATTCGAAATGTTACATGGTCCCTGTAATCACATTGCTCCATGATCCATTTCATCACAATGCTCTATGAACCCTGTCATCACAATGACACATTATACCTGTCATCGCAATGCTCCATGGCCCCTGTCAGCACAATGTTCCATGACAGATGTCATCACTATCCTCCATGGTCCCTGTAATCACAATGCTCCATACCCTTGTCATCACAATGCTCCAGAACTCTTGTCATCATAATGCTCCATGACCGTCTCATCACAATTCTCCATGACACTTTTCATCAAAATGCTCCATGGCCTTTGTCATCACAATGCTCCATGGCCCCTGTTATCACAGTGATCCATGGTATCATTCATAACAATGCTTGATAAACTCTGTCATAAAAATGCCCGATGACACCTGTCATCACAATTCGCCATGGCCCTTGTCATCACAATGCTCCATGATCCATGTCATCACACTGTTCCTGGACACTTATCATCACAATGAACTATGACCACATTCATCAGAAGGCTCCATGACCCCTGTCATCACAGTGCTCCATGGCCTATGCATTCAAAATTCTCCATGGCCCCTGTAATCACATTGCTCCATGATCCCCTTCATCACAATGCTCCATGACCCCTGTCATCACAATGCTCGAAGAACCTTGTCATCACAATGTTCCATACCGTTGTCATCACAATGCTCCATGGTCCCTATAATCACAATGCTCCATGCGCTTGTCATCACAGTGCTCCAGAATTCATGTCATCAAAATGTTCCATGGCCTTTGTGATCAGAATGCTCTATGACCCCTGTCATCACAATGCTTGATGAACCTTGTCATCACAATGCTCCATGAAACGTGTCATCACAATTATCCATCACCCCTGTCATCTCAATGCTCCATGACCTTTGTATTCACAATGCTCGATGGCCACTATAATTGCGGGGCTCCATGACCCCTGTCAACACAATGCTCCCTGGTATATTTCATCACAATTCTAGATGACCACTGTCATCACAGTGCTCCACGACCCCTGTCATCAGAGTCCTCCATGATACCTTTCATCACAATTCTATATGACCACTGTTATCACAATGCCCCATGACACCTGTCATCACACTTCGCCATGGCACTTGTCATCACAATGCTCCATGAACCATGTCATCACAATGTTCATGGACACATGTCATCACAATGCTCCATGACAACTTACATCACAATGCTCCGTGAGAACTGTCATTTCATTTCTCCATGGCATATGCATTCACAATGCTCCATGGCACCTGTAATCACATTGCTCCATGATCCTTTTCATCACAATATTCTATGACCACTCTCATCACAATACCCCATGATGCCTATCATCATAATGCTCCAAGGCCCCTCTCATCACAATGCTCCATGATCCCTGTCATCACAATGTTCCATGACTCTTGTCATCACAGTGCTCCATGACCCTTGTCATCACAATATTCACTGCCCATGTAATCACAATGCTCCTGGTCCCCTGTAATCACAATGCTCCGTACCCTTTTCATCACAATGCTCCAGAACTCTTGTCATCATAATGCTCCATGCCCGTGTCATCACAATGCTCCATGACCACTTTCATCACAATGCTCCTTGACCCCTGTCATCACAATCCTCCATGGCCTATGTATTCACAATGCTCCATGGCCCCTGTAATCACATTGCTCAATGATCCATTTCATCACAATGTTCTATGGCCACTGTCATCACAATGCCACATTACACCTGTCATCACAAGGCTCCATGGCCCCTGTCAGTCCAATGTTCCATGACAGATGTCATCAGTATCCTCCATGGTCCCTGTAATCACAATGCTCTATTCCCTTCTCAACGCAATGCTCCAGAACTCTTGTCATCATAATGCTCGAAGAACCTTGTCATCACAATGCTCCATGACCCGTGTCATCACAATGGTCCAGGACACTTGTCATCACAATGATCCATGACCACTTACATCACAATGCTCCTTGACTCCTGTCATCACAATGCTCCATAGCGTATTCATTCGAAATGCTACATGGTCCCTGTAATCACATTGCTCCATGATCCATTTCGTCACAATGCTCTATGAACACTGTCATCACAATGACACATTATACCTGTCATCGCAATGCTCCATGGCCCCTGTCATCACAGTGCTCCATGGCCTATGCATTCAAAATGCTCCATGGTCCCTGTAATCACATTGCTCCATGATCCCCTTCATCACAATGCTCCATGACCACTGTCATCACAATGCTCGAAGAACCTTGTCATCACAATGTTCCATACCGTAGTCATCACAATTCTCCATGGTCCCTATAATCACAATGCTCCATGCGCTTGTCATCACAGTGCTCCAGAATTCATGTCATCAAAATGTTCCATGGCCTTTGTGATCAGAATGCTCTATGACCCCTGTCATCACAATGCTTGATGAACCTTGTCATCACAATGCTCCATGAAACGTGTCATCACAATTATCCATCACCCCTGTCATCTCAATGCTCCATGACCTTTGTATTCACAATGCTCGATTGCCACTATAATTGCGGGGCTCCATGACCCCTGTCAACACAATGCTCCCTGGTATATTTCATCACAATTCTAGATGACCACTGTCATCACAGTGCTCCACGACCCCTGTCATCAGAGTCCTCCATGATACCTTTCATCACAATTCTATATGACCACTGTCATCACAATGCCCCATGACACCTGTCATCACACTTCGCCATGGCACTTGTCATCACAATGCTCCATGAACCATGTCATCACAATGTTCATGGACACATGTCATCACAATGCTCCATGACAACTTACATCACAATGCTCCGTGAGAACTGTCATTTCATTGCTCCATGGCATATGCATTCACAATGCTCCATGGCACCTGTAATCACATTGCTCCATGATCCTTTTCATCACAATATTCTATGACCACTCTCATCACAATACCCCATGATGCCTATCATCATAATGCTCCAAGGCCCCTCTCATCACAATGCTCCATGATCCCTGTCATCACAATGTTCCATGACTCTTGTCATCAAAATGCCTCATGATCCATTTAATCACAATGCTCCATGACTCCTTTCATCACATGCTCCATGATACTTGTCATTACACTGCCCCATGACCTTCTTCATAACAATGTTCCATGATACCAGTCATCAAAATGCTCCATGACCATTGTCGACACAATGCTCCATGACCCTTTCAACACAATGCTCCATGACAACTGTCATCACAATTCACCATGGCCCTTGTCAACACAATGCTCCATGATCCATGTCATCACAGTGTTCCTGGACACTTATCATCACAATGAACTATGACCACATTCATCAGAAGGCTCCATGACCCCTGTCATCACAGTGCTCCATGGCCTATGCATTCAAAAT
>NW_028124749.1:0-90000 GCF_965194825.1 Balaenoptera physalus | reverse complement strand
ATTGTGATGACAGGGGTCATAGAGCATTGTGATGAGAAAGACCATGGAGCATGGTGATGACAGAGGCCATGGAGCATTGTAATGACAAGACTATGTACCATTGTGATTACAAGGGTCATGGAGCATTGTGATTACAAGCGTCATGGAACATTGTGATGACAATGGCAGGGAACCTTGTGGTGACCGGGATCATGGAGCATTTTGATGACAATTTTCATGGAACGTTGTGATGAGAGGGGTCATGGACCATTGTGTTGAAAGGGAACATGCAGCATTGTGATTATAGGGTCCATGGTGCATTGTGAATACATAGGCCATGGAAAAATGTGATGACAGGAGTCATGCAGCATTGTGATGACAGGCTCATGGAGCATTGTGATTACAGCGGTTATGGGGCACTGTGATGACAGGGGCAATGGAGCATTGTGATGAAAATTGTCCAGGAGCATTTTGATGACAGCGGTCACAGAGAATTGGGATGAAAGGTATCATGCAGCATTGTGATGACAACGGTCATGGATCATTTTGATGACAGGGGTCATGGAACATTCTGATAACAAGGTTCATAAAGCATTTTGATGACAGGGGTCATGGAGCATTGTGTTGACACGGGCATGGAGCATTGTAATGATAGGACATCTGGAGCATTGTGATGAAAAGGGGATGGAGCATTTTGATGACAGGGTCCAAGGAGCATTGTGCTGACAATGGCATGGAGCATTATGATGAAAAGGGTACTGGAGCACTGTGAGGAAAGGAGTCATGGATCATTGTGATGACAGGGGTCATGGAGCTTTGTGATGACAAGGGTCATGGAGCATTGTAATGACATGGTCAAGGATCATTGCGATAACAAGAATTCTGGAGCATTGTGATGAAAGGGCGTGGAGCATTGTGATTAAAGGTGACAAGGAGCATTGTGATGATATGGGCAGAGAACTTTGTGATGACAGGGGTCATGGAGCATTGTGATGAAAAGTGTCATGGAACATTGTGCTGACAGGGATCATGGAGCTTTCTGGTAAGAGAGGCCTTGGAGATTTGTGATGGCAGGCGTCATGGGGTATTGTGATGAGAGCGGTCTTGGAGCATTGTGATGAAATGGGTCATAGAGCACTGTGATTACAGGGGCCATGGAGCATTGTGAATACAAAGGCTATGGAGCATTGAGATGACAGGTTTCATGGAGCATTGTGATGAAAGTGATCATGGATCATTGTGATGACAAGTGTCCTGGAACCTTGTGATGACACGGTTCATGGAGCATTGTGATGACAAGGACCATGCGAATTGTGATGACATCAGTCATGGGGCACTGTGATGACAGAGGTCATCTAGAATTGTGATGAAAGGTATCAGGGAGCACTGTGATTACAGGGACCATGGAACATTGTGATGACAAAGGCCATGGAGCATTGTGATGACAAGTGTCAAGGGGCATTTTGATGACATTGGCATGGAGCATTATGATGACAAGAGTTCTGGAGAATTTTGATGACAAGGGCATGGAGCATTGTGATGACAGCGGCCATGGAACATTGTGATGACAAAGGCCATGGAGCATTGTGATGACAAGTGTCATGGGGCATTTTGATTACATTGGCATGGAGCATTATGATGACAAGAGTTCTGGAGTATTTTGATGACAAGGGCATGGAGCATTGTGATGACAGGGCCCATGGAGCATTGTGATGAAAAGGGCAGGGAACATTGTGATGACTGGGTTCATGGAGCATTGTGATGAAAGGGGCCATGGAGCATTGAGATGACAGGTGTCATGAGGCATGGTGATGACAGTGGTCATGGAGCACTGTGATGAAAGAGATCATGGAGCATTGTGATTAGAGTGGCCATGGAGCATTGTGATGACAAGGGCATGGAGCATTGTGATGAGAGGGGTCATTGAGCATTATGATTACAAAGACCATGAGGCATTGTGATGACACGGGCCTTGGAGCATTGTGATGACAATGGTCATCAAGCATTGTGATGACAGGGGTCATAGAGCATTGTGATGAGAAAGACCATGGAGCATGGTGATGACAGGGGCCATGGAGCATTGTAATGACAAGGCCATGTACCATTGTGATTACAAGGGTCATGGAGCATTGTGATTACAAGCGTCATGGAGCATTGTGATGACAAGGGTAGGCAACCTTGTGTTGACCGGGATCATGGAGAATTTTGATGACAATTTTCATGGAACGTTGTGATGAGAGGGGTCATGGACCATTGTGTTGAAAGGTAACATGCAGCATTTTGATTATAGGGTCCATGGAGCATTGTGAATACATAGGCCATGGAAAAATGTGATGACAGGAGTCATGCAGCATTGTGATGACAGGGTCATGGAGCATTGTGATTACAGCGGTTATGGGGCACTGTGATGACAGGGGCCATGGAGCATTGTGATGAAAATTGTCCAGGAGCATTGTGATGACAGCGGACACAGAGAATTGGGATGAAAGGTATCATGCAGCATTGTGATGACAACGGTCATGGATCATTTTGATGACAGGGGTCATGGAACATTCTGATAACAAGGTTCATAAAGCATTTTGATGACAGGGGTCATGGAGCATTGTGTTGACACGGGCATGGAGCATTGTAATGATAGGACATCTGGAGCATTGTGATGAAAAGGGGATGGAGCATTTTGATGACAGGGTCCAAGGAGCATTGTGCTGACAATGGCATGGAGCATTATGAGGAAAAGGGTACTGGAGCACTGTGAGGAAAGGAGTCATGGATCATTGTGATGACAGGGGTCATGGAGCTTTGTGATGACAAGGGTCATGGAGCATTGTAATGACATGGTCAAGGATCATTGCGATAACAAGAATTCTGGAGCATTGTGATGAAAGGGCATGGAGCATTGTGATTAAACGTGACAAGGAGCATTGTGATGATATGGGCAGAGAACTTTGTGATGACAGGGGTCATGGAGCATTGTGATGCAAAGTGTCATGGAACATTGTGCTGACAGGAATCATGGAGCTTTCTGGTAAGAGAGGCCTTGGAGATTTGTGATGGCAGGCATCATGGGGTATTGTGATGAGAGCTGTCTTGGAGCATTGTGATGAAATGGGTCATAGAGCACTGTGATTACAGGGGCCATGGAGCATTGTGAATACAAAGGCTATGGAGCATTGAGATGACAGGTTTCATGGAGCATTGTGATGAAAGTGATCATGGATCATTGTGATGATAAGTGTCCTGGAACCTTGTGATGACACGGTTCATGGAGCATTGTGATGACAAGGATCATGCGAATTGTGATGACATCAGTCATGGGGCAGTGTGATGACAGAGGTCATCTAGAATTGTGATGAAACGTATCAGGGAGCACTGTGATTACAGGGACCATGGAACATTGTGATGACAAAGGCCATGGAGCATTGTGATGACAAGTGTCAAGGGGCATTTTGATGACATTGGCATGGAGCATTATGATGACAAGAGTTCCGGAGAATTTTGAGGACAAGGGCATGGAGCATTGTGATGACAGCGGCCATGGAAAATTGTGATGACAAAGGCCACGGAGCATTGTGATGACAAGTGTCATGGGGCATTTTGATGACATTGGCATGGAGCATTATGATGACAAGAGTTCTGGAGCATTTTGATGACAAGGGCATGGAGCATTGTGATGACAGGGCCCATGGAGCATTGTGATGAAAAGGGCAGGGATCATTGTGATGACTGGGTTCATGGAGCATTGTGATGAAAGGGGCCATGGAGCATTGAGATGACAGGTGTCATGAGGCATGCTGATGACAGTGGTCATGGAGCATTGTGATGAAAGAGATCATGGAGCATTGTGATTACAGGGGCCATGGAGCATTGTGATGACAACGGCATGGAGCATTGTGATGAGAGGGGTCATTGAGCATTATGATTACAAAGACCATGAGTCATTGTGATGACACGGGCCTTGGAGCATTGTGATGACAATGGTCATCAAGCATTGTGATGACAGGGGTCATAGAGCATTGTGATGAGAAAGACAATGGAGCATGGTGATGACAGAGGCCATGGAGCATTGTAATGACAAGGCCATGTACCATTGTGATTACAAGGGTCATGGAGCATTGTGATTACAAGCGTCATGGAACATTGTGATGACAAGGGCAGGGAACCTTGTGGTGACCGGGATCATGGAGCATTTTGATGACAATTTTCATGGAACGTTGTGATGAGAGGGGTCATGGACCATTGTGTTGAAAGGGAACATGCAGCATTGTGATTATAGGGTCCATGGTGCATTGTGAATACATAGGCCATGGAAAAATGTGATGACAGGAGTCATGCAGCATTGTGATGACAGGGTCATGGAGCATTGTGATTACAGCGGTTATGGGGCACTGTGATGACAGGGGCCATGGAGCATTGTGATAAAAATTGTCCAGGAGCATTGTGATGACAGCGGTCACAGAGAATTGGGATGAAAGGTATCATGCAGCATTGTGATGACAACGGTCATGGATCATTTTGATGACAGGGGTCATGGAACATTCTGATAACAAGGTTCATAAAGCATTTTGATGACAGGGGTCATGGAGCATTGTGTTGACACGGGCATGGAGCATTGTAATGATAGGACATCTGGAGCATTGTGATGAAAAGGGGATGGAGCATTTTGATGACAGGGTCCAAGGAGCATTGTGCTGACAATGGCATGGAGCATTATGATGAAAAGGGTACTGGAGCACTGTGAGGAAAGGAGTCATGGATCATTGTGATGACAGGGGTCATGGAGCTTTGTGATGACAAGGGTCATGGAGCATTGTAATGACATGGTCAAGGATCATTGCGATAACAAGAATTCTGGAGCATTGTGATGAAAGGGCATGGAGCATTGTGATTAAAGGTGACAAGGAGCATTGTGATGATATGGGCAGAGAACTTTGTGATGACAGGGGTCATGGAGCATTGTGATGAAAAGTGTCATGGAACATTGTGCTGACAGGGATCATGGAGCTTTCTGGTAAGAGAGGCCTTGGAGATTTGTGATGGCAGGCGTCATGGGGTATTGTGATGAGAGCGGTCTTGGAGCATTGTGATGAAATGGGTCATAGAGCACTGTGATTACAGGGGCCATGGAGCATTGTGAATACAAAGGCTATGGAGCATTGAGATGACAGGTTTCATGGAGCATTGTGATGAAAGTGATCATGGATCATTGTGATGACAAGTGTCCTGGAACCTTGTGATGACACGGTTCATGGAGCATTGTGATGACAAGGACCATGCGAATTGTGATGACATCAGTCATGGGGCACTGTGATGACAGAGGTCATCTAGAATTGTGATGAAAGGTATCAGGGAGCACTGTGATTACAGGGACCATGGAACATTGTGATGACAAAGGCCATGGAGCATTGTGATGACAAGTGTCAAGGGGCATTTTGATGACATTGGCATGGAGCATTATGATGACAAGAGTTCTGGAGAATTTTGATGACAAGGGCATGGAGCATTGTGATGACAGCGGCCATGGAACATTGTGATGACAAAGGCCATGGAGCATTGTGATGACAAGTGTCATGGGGCATTTTGATGACATTGGCATGGAGCATTATGATGACAAGAGTTCTGGAGCATTTTGATGACAAGGGCATGGAGCATTGTGATGACAGGGCCCATGGAGCATTGTGATGAAAAGGGCAGGGAACATTGTGATGACTGGGTTCATGGAGCATTGTGATGAAAGGGGCCATGGAGCATTGAGATGACACGTGTCATGAGGCATGGTGATGACAGTGGTCATGGAGCACTGTGATGAAAGAGATCATGGAGCATTGTGATTAGAGGGGCCATGGAGCAGTGTGATGACAAGGGCATGGAGCATTGTGATGAGAGGTGTCATTGAGCATTATGATTACAAAGACCATGAGGCATTGTGATGACACGGGCCTTGGAGCATTGTGATGACAATGGTCATCAAGCATTGTGATGACAGGGGTCATAGAGCATTGTGATGAGAAAGACCATGGAGCATGGTGATGACAGAGGCCATGGAGCATTGTAATGACAAGGCCATGTACCATTGTGATTACAAGGGTCATGGAGCATTGTGATTACAAGCGTCATGGAACATTGTGATGACAAGGGCATGGAACCTTGTGGTGACCGGGATCATGGAGCATTTTGATGACAATTTTCATGGAACGTTGTGATGAGAGGGGTCATGGACCATTGTGTTGAAAGGGAACATGCAGCATTGTGATTATAGGGTCCATGGTGCATTGTGAATACATAGGCCATGGAAAAATGTGATGACAGGAGTCATGCAGCATTGTGATGACAGGCTCATGGAGCATTGTGATTACAGCGGTTATGGGGCACTGTGATGACAGGGGCAATGGAGCATTGTGATGAAAATTGTCCAGGAGCATTTTGATGACAGCGGTCACAGAGAATTGGGATGAAAGGTATCATGCAGCATTGTGATGACAACGGTCATGGATCATTTTGATGACAGGGGTCATGGAACATTCTGATAACAAGGTTCATAAAGCATTTTGATGACAGGGGTCATGGAGCATTGTGTTGACACGGGCATGGAGCATTGTAATGATAGGACATCTGGAGCATTGTGATGAAAAGGGGATGGAGCATTTTGATGACAGGGTCCAAGGAGCATTGTGCTGACAATGGCATGGAGCATTATGATGAAAAGGGTACTGGAGCACTGTGAGGAAAGGAGTCATGGATCATTGTGATGACAGGGGTCATGGAGCTTTGTGATGACAAGGGTCATGGAGCATTGTAATGACATGGTCAAGGATCATTGCGATAACAAGAATTCTGGAGCATTGTGATGAAAGGGCGTGGAGCATTGTGATTAAAGGTGACAAGGAGCATTGTGATGATATGGGCAGAGAACTTTGTGATGACAGGGGTCATGGAGCATTGTGATGAAAAGTGTCATGGAACATTGTGCTGACAGGGATCATGGAGCTTTCTGGTAAGAGAGGCCTTGGAGATTTGTGATGGCAGGCGTCATGGGGTATTGTGATGAGAGCGGTCTTGGAGCATTGTGATGAAATGGGTCATAGAGCACTGTGATTACAGGGGCCATGGAGCATTGTGAATACAAAGGCTATGGAGCATTGAGATGACAGGTTTCATGGAGCATTGTGATGAAAGTGATCATGGATCATTGTGATGACAAGTGTCCTGGAACCTTGTGATGACACGGTTCATGGAGCATTGTGATGACAAGGACCATGCGAATTGTGATGACATCAGTCATGGGGCACTGTGATGACAGAGGTCATCTAGAATTGTGATGAAAGGTATCAGGGAGCACTGTGATTACAGGGACCATGGAACATTGTGATGACAAAGGCCATGGAGCATTGTGATGACAAGTGTCAAGGGGCATTTTGATGACATTGGCATGGAGCATTATGATGACAAGAGTTCTGGAGAATTTTGATGACAAGGGCATGGAGCATTGTGATGACAGCGGCCATGGAACATTGTGATGACAAAGGCCATGGAGCATTGTGATGACAAGTGTCATGGGGCATTTTGATTACATTGGCATGGAGCATTATGATGACAAGAGTTCTGGAGCATTTTGATGACAAGGGCATGGAGCATTGTGATGACAGGGCCCATGGAGCATTGTGATGAAAAGGGCAGGGAACATTGTGATGACTGGGTTCATGGAGCATTGTGATGAAAGGGGCCATGGAGCATTGAGATGACAGGTGTCATGAGGCATGGTGATGACAGTGGTCATGGAGCACTGTGATGAAAGAGATCATGGAGCATTGTGATTAGAGTGGCCATGGAGCATTGTGATGACAAGGGCATGGAGCATTGTGATGAGAGGGGTCATTGAGCATTATGATTACAAAGACCATGAGGCATTGTGATGACACGGGCCTTGGAGCATTGTGATGACAATGGTCATCAAGCATTGTGATGACAGGGGTCATAGAGCATTGTGATGAGAAAGACCATGGAGCATGGTGATGACAGGGGCCATGGAGCATTGTAATGACAAGGCCATGTACCATTGTGATTACAAGGGTCATGGAGCATTGTGATTACAAGCGTCATGGAGCATTGTGATGACAAGGGTAGGCAACCTTGTGTTGACCGGGATCATGGAGAATTTTGATGACAATTTTCATGGAACGTTGTGATGAGAGGGGTCATGGACCATTGTGTTGAAAGGTAACATGCAGCATTTTGATTATAGGGTCCATGGAGCATTGTGAATACATAGGCCATGGAAAAATGTGATGACAGGAGTCATGCAGCATTGTGATGACAGGGTCATGGAGCATTGTGATTACAGCGGTTATGGGGCACTGTGATGACAGGGGCCATGGAGCATTGTGATGAAAATTGTCCAGGAGCATTGTGATGACAGCGGACACAGAGAATTGGGATGAAAGGTATCATGCAGCATTGTGATGACAACGGTCATGGATCATTTTGATGACAGGGGTCATGGAACATTCTGATAACAAGGTTCATAAAGCATTTTGATGACAGGGGTCATGGAGCATTGTGTTGACACGGGCATGGAGCATTGTAATGATAGGACATCTGGAGCATTGTGATGAAAAGGGGATGGAGCATTTTGATGACAGGGTCCAAGGAGCATTGTGCTGACAATGGCATGGAGCATTATGAGGAAAAGGGTACTGGAGCACTGTGAGGAAAGGAGTCATGGATCATTGTGATGACAGGGGTCATGGAGCTTTGTGATGACAAGGGTCATGGAGCATTGTAATGACATGGTCAAGGATCATTGCGATAACAAGAATTCTGGAGCATTGTGATGAAAGGGCATGGAGCATTGTGATTAAACGTGACAAGGAGCATTGTGATGATATGGGCAGAGAACTTTGTGATGACAGGGGTCATGGAGCATTGTGATGCAAAGTGTCATGGAACATTGTGCTGACAGGAATCATGGAGCTTTCTGGTAAGAGAGGCCTTGGAGATTTGTGATGGCAGGCATCATGGGGTATTGTGATGAGAGCTGTCTTGGAGCATTGTGATGAAATGGGTCATAGAGCACTGTGATTACAGGGGCCATGGAGCATTGTGAATACAAAGGCTATGGAGCATTGAGATGACAGGTTTCATGGAGCATTGTGATGAAAGTGATCATGGATCATTGTGATGATAAGTGTCCTGGAACCTTGTGATGACACGGTTCATGGAGCATTGTGATGACAAGGATCATGCGAATTGTGATGACATCAGTCATGGGGCAGTGTGATGACAGAGGTCATCTAGAATTGTGATGAAACGTATCAGGGAGCACTGTGATTACAGGGACCATGGAACATTGTGATGACAAAGGCCATGGAGCATTGTGATGACAAGTGTCAAGGGGCATTTTGATGACATTGGCATGGAGCATTATGATGACAAGAGTTCCGGAGAATTTTGAGGACAAGGGCATGGAGCATTGTGATGACAGCGGCCATGGAAAATTGTGATGACAAAGGCCACGGAGCATTGTGATGACAAGTGTCATGGGGCATTTTGATGACATTGGCATGGAGCATTATGATGACAAGAGTTCTGGAGCATTTTGATGACAAGGGCATGGAGCATTGTGATGACAGGGCCCATGGAGCATTGTGATGAAAAGGGCAGGGATCATTGTGATGACTGGGTTCATGGAGCATTGTGATGAAAGGGGCCATGGAGCATTGAGATGACAGGTGTCATGAGGCATGCTGATGACAGTGGTCATGGAGCATTGTGATGAAAGAGATCATGGAGCATTGTGATTACAGGGGCCATGGAGCATTGTGATGACAACGGCATGGAGCATTGTGATGAGAGGGGTCATTGAGCATTATGATTACAAAGACCATGAGTCATTGTGATGACACGGGCCTTGGAGCATTGTGATGACAATGGTCATCAAGCATTGTGATGACAGGGGTCATAGAGCATTGTGATGAGAAAGACAATGGAGCATGGTGATGACAGAGGCCATGGAGCATTGTAATGACAAGGCCATGTACCATTGTGATTACAAGGGTCATGGAGCATTGTGATTACAAGCGTCATGGAACATTGTGATGACAAGGGCAGGGAACCTTGTGGTGACCGGGATCATGGAGCATTTTGATGACAATTTTCATGGAACGTTGTGATGAGAGGGGTCATGGACCATTGTGTTGAAAGGGAACATGCAGCATTGTGATTATAGGGTCCATGGTGCATTGTGAATACATAGGCCATGGAAAAATGTGATGACAGGAGTCATGCAGCATTGTGATGACAGGGTCATGGAGCATTGTGATTACAGCGGTTATGGGGCACTGTGATGACAGGGGCCATGGAGCATTGTGATAAAAATTGTCCAGGAGCATTGTGATGACAGCGGTCACAGAGAATTGGGATGAAAGGTATCATGCAGCATTGTGATGACAACGGTCATGGATCATTTTGATGACAGGGGTCATGGAACATTCTGATAACAAGGTTCATAAAGCATTTTGATGACAGGGGTCATGGAGCATTGTGTTGACACGGGCATGGAGCATTGTAATGATAGGACATCTGGAGCATTGTGATGAAAAGGGGATGGAGCATTTTGATGACAGGGTCCAAGGAGCATTGTGCTGACAATGGCATGGAGCATTATGATGAAAAGGGTACTGGAGCACTGTGAGGAAAGGAGTCATGGATCATTGTGATGACAGGGGTCATGGAGCTTTGTGATGACAAGGGTCATGGAGCATTGTAATGACATGGTCAAGGATCATTGCGATAACAAGAATTCTGGAGCATTGTGATGAAAGGGCATGGAGCATTGTGATTAAAGGTGACAAGGAGCATTGTGATGATATGGGCAGAGAACTTTGTGATGACAGGGGTCATGGAGCATTGTGATGAAAAGTGTCATGGAACATTGTGCTGACAGGGATCATGGAGCTTTCTGGTAAGAGAGGCCTTGGAGATTTGTGATGGCAGGCGTCATGGGGTATTGTGATGAGAGCGGTCTTGGAGCATTGTGATGAAATGGGTCATAGAGCACTGTGATTACAGGGGCCATGGAGCATTGTGAATACAAAGGCTATGGAGCATTGAGATGACAGGTTTCATGGAGCATTGTGATGAAAGTGATCATGGATCATTGTGATGACAAGTGTCCTGGAACCTTGTGATGACACGGTTCATGGAGCATTGTGATGACAAGGACCATGCGAATTGTGATGACATCAGTCATGGGGCACTGTGATGACAGAGGTCATCTAGAATTGTGATGAAAGGTATCAGGGAGCACTGTGATTACAGGGACCATGGAACATTGTGATGACAAAGGCCATGGAGCATTGTGATGACAAGTGTCAAGGGGCATTTTGATGACATTGGCATGGAGCATTATGATGACAAGAGTTCTGGAGAATTTTGATGACAAGGGCATGGAGCATTGTGATGACAGCGGCCATGGAACATTGTGATGACAAAGGCCATGGAGCATTGTGATGACAAGTGTCATGGGGCATTTTGATGACATTGGCATGGAGCATTATGATGACAAGAGTTCTGGAGCATTTTGATGACAAGGGCATGGAGCATTGTGATGACAGGGCCCATGGAGCATTGTGATGAAAAGGGCAGGGAACATTGTGATGACTGGGTTCATGGAGCATTGTGATGAAAGGGGCCATGGAGCATTGAGATGACAGGTGTCATGAGGCATGGTGATGACAGTGGTCATGGAGCACTGTGATGAAAGAGATCATGGAGCATTGTGATTAGAGGGGCCATGGAGCAGTGTGATGACAAGGGCATGGAGCATTGTGATGAGAGGTGTCATTGAGCATTATGATTACAAAGACCATGAGGCATTGTGATGACACGGGCCTTGGAGCATTGTGATGACAATGGTCATCAAGCATTGTGATGACAGGGGTCATAGAGCATTGTGATGAGAAAGACCATGGAGCATGGTGATGACAGAGGCCATGGAGCATTGTAATGACAAGGCCATGTACCATTGTGATTACAAGGGTCATGGAGCATTGTGATTACAAGCGTCATGGAACATTGTGATGACAAGGGCATGGAACCTTGTGGTGACCGGGATCATGGAGCATTTTGATGACAATTTTCATGGAACGTTGTGATGAGAGGGGTCATGGACCATTGTGTTGAAAGGGAACATGCAGCATTGTGATTATAGGGTCCATGGTGCATTGTGAATACATAGGCCATGGAAAAATGTGATGACAGGAGTCATGCAGCATTGTGATGACAGGCTCATGGAGCATTGTGATTACAGCGGTTATGGGGCACTGTGATGACAGGGGCAATGGAGCATTGTGATGAAAATTGTCCAGGAGCATTTTGATGACAGCGGTCACAGAGAATTGGGATGAAAGGTATCATGCAGCATTGTGATGACAACGGTCATGGATCATTTTGATGACAGGGGTCATGGAACATTCTGATAACAAGGTTCATAAAGCATTTTGATGACAGGGGTCATGGAGCATTGTGTTGACACGGGCATGGAGCATTGTAATGATAGGACATCTGGAGCATTGTGATGAAAAGGGGATGGAGCATTTTGATGACAGGGTCCAAGGAGCATTGTGCTGACAATGGCATGGAGCATTATGATGAAAAGGGTACTGGAGCACTGTGAGGAAAGGAGTCATGGATCATTGTGATGACAGGGGTCATGGAGCTTTGTGATGACAAGGGTCATGGAGCATTGTAATGACATGGTCAAGGATCATTGCGATAACAAGAATTCTGGAGCATTGTGATGAAAGGGCGTGGAGCATTGTGATTAAAGGTGACAAGGAGCATTGTGATGATATGGGCAGAGAACTTTGTGATGACAGGGGTCATGGAGCATTGTGATGAAAAGTGTCATGGAACATTGTGCTGACAGGGATCATGGAGCTTTCTGGTAAGAGAGGCCTTGGAGATTTGTGATGGCAGGCGTCATGGGGTATTGTGATGAGAGCGGTCTTGGAGCATTGTGATGAAATGGGTCATAGAGCACTGTGATTACAGGGGCCATGGAGCATTGTGAATACAAAGGCTATGGAGCATTGAGATGACAGGTTTCATGGAGCATTGTGATGAAAGTGATCATGGATCATTGTGATGACAAGTGTCCTGGAACCTTGTGATGACACGGTTCATGGAGCATTGTGATGACAAGGACCATGCGAATTGTGATGACATCAGTCATGGGGCACTGTGATGACAGAGGTCATCTAGAATTGTGATGAAAGGTATCAGGGAGCACTGTGATTACAGGGACCATGGAACATTGTGATGACAAAGGCCATGGAGCATTGTGATGACAAGTGTCAAGGGGCATTTTGATGACATTGGCATGGAGCATTATGATGACAAGAGTTCTGGAGAATTTTGATGACAAGGGCATGGAGCATTGTGATGACAGCGGCCATGGAACATTGTGATGACAAAGGCCATGGAGCATTGTGATGACAAGTGTCATGGGGCATTTTGATGACATTGGCATGGAGCATTATGATGACAAGAGTTCTGGAGCATTTTGATGACAAGGGCATGGAGCATTGTGATGACAGGGCCCATGGAGCATTGTGATGAAAAGGGCAGGGAACATTGTGATGACTGGGTTCATGGAGCATTGTGATGAAAGGGGCCATGGAGCATTGAGATGACAGGTGTCATGAGGCATGGTGATGACAGTGGTCATGGAGCACTGTGATGAAAGAGATCATGGAGCATTGTGATTAGAGGGGCCATGGAGCAGTGTGATGACAAGGGCATGGAGCATTGTGATGAGAGGTGTCATTGAGCATTATGATTACAAAGACCATGAGGCATTGTGATGACACGGGCCTTGGAGCATTGTGATGACAATGGTCATCAAGCATTGTGATGACAGGGGTCATAGAGCATTGTGATGAGAAAGACCATGGAGCATGGTGATGACAGAGGCCATGGAGCATTGTAATGACAAGGCCATGTACCATTGTGATTACAAGGGTCATGGAGCATTGTGATTACAAGCGTCATGGAACATTATGATGACAAGGGCAGGGAACCTTGTGGTGACCGGGATCATGGAGCATTTTGATGACAATTTTCATGGAACGTTGTGATGAGAGGGGTCATGGACCATTGTGTTGAAAGGGAACATGCAGCATTGTGATTATAGGGTCCATGGTGCATTGTGAATACATAGGCCATGGAAAAATGTGATGACAGGAGTCATGCAGCATTGTGATGACAGGGTCATGGAGCATTGTGATTACAGCGGTTATGGGGCACTGTGATGACAGGGGCCATGGAGCATTGTGATAAAAATTGTCCAGGAGCATTGTGATGACAGCGGACACAGAGAATTGGGATGAAAGGTATCATGCAGCATTGTGATGACAACGGTCATGGATCATTTTGATGACCGCGGTCATGGAACATTCTGATAAAAAGGTTCATAAAGCATTTTGATGACAGTGGTCATGGAGCATTGTGTTGACACGGGCATGGAGCATTGTAATGATAGGACATCTGGAGCATTGTGATGAAAAGGGGATGGAGCATTTTGATGACAGTGTCCAAGGAGCATTGTGCTGACAATGGCATGGAGCATTATGATGAAAAGGGTACTGGAGCACTGTGAGGAAAGGAGTCATGGATCATTGTGATGACAGGGGTCATGGAGCTTTGTGATGACAAGGGTCATGGAGCATTGTAATGACATGGTCAAGGATCATTGCGATAACAAGAATTCTGGAGCATTGTGATGAAAGGGCGTGGAGCATTGTGATTAAAGGTGACAAGGAGCATTGTGATGATATGGGCAGAGAACTTTGTGATGACAGGGGTCATGGAGCATTGTGATGAAAAGTGTCATGGAACATTGTGCTGACAGGGATCATGGAGCTTTCTGGTAAGAGAGGCCTTGGAGATTTGTGATGGCAGGCGTCATGGGGTATTGTGATGAGAGCGGTCTTGGAGCATTGTGATGAAATGGGTCATAGAGCACTGTGATTACAGGGGCCATGGAGCATTGTGAATACAAAGGCTATGGAGCATTGAGATGACAGGTTTCATGGAGCATTGTGATGAAAGTGATCATGGATCATTGTGATGACAAGTGTCCTGGAACCTTGTGATGACACGGTTCATGGAGCATTGTGATGACAAGGACCATGCGAATTGTGATGACATCAGTCATGGGGCACTGTGATGACAGAGGTCATCTAGAATTGTGATGAAAGGTATCAGGGAGCACTGTGATTACAGGGACCATGGAACATTGTGATGACAAAGGCCATGGAGCATTGTGATGACAAGTGTCAAGGGGCATTTTGATGACATTGGCATGGAGCATTATGATGACAAGAGTTCTGGAGAATTTTGATGACAAGGGCATGGAGCATTGTGATGACAGCGGCCATGGAACATTGTGATGACAAAGGCCATGGAGCATTGTGATGACAAGTGTCATGGGGCATTTTGATGACATTGGCATGGAGCATTATGATGACAAGAGTTCTGGAGCATTTTGATGACAAGGGCATGGAGCATTGTGATGACAGGGCCCATGGAGCATTGTGATGAAAAGGGCAGGGAACATTGTGATGACTGGGTTCATGGAGCATTGTGATGAAAGGGGCCATGGAGCATTGAGATGACAGGTGTCATGAGGCATGGTGATGACAGTGGTCATGGAGCACTGTGATGAAAGAGATCATGGAGCATTGTGATTAGAGTGGCCATGGAACATTGTGATGACAAGGGCATGGAGCATTGTGATGAGAGGGGTCATTGAGCATTATGATTACAAAGACCATGAGGCATTGTGATGACACGGGCCTTGGAGCATTGTGATGACAATGGTCATCAAGCATTGTGATGACAGGGGTCATAGAGCATTGTGATGAGAAAGACCATGGAGCATGGTGATGACAGGGGCCCTGGAGCATTGTAATGACAAGGCCATGTACCATTGTGATTACAAGGGTCATGGAGCATTGTGATTACAAGCGTCATGGAGCATTGTGATGACAAGGGTAGGGAACCTTGTGTTGACCGGGATCATGGAGCATTTTGATGACAATTTTCATGGAACGTTGTGATGAGAGGGGTCATGGACCATTGTGTTGAAAGGTAACATGCAGCATTTTGATTATAGGGTCCATGGTGCATTGTGAATACATAGGCCATGGAAAAATGTGATGACAGGAGTCATGCAGCATTGTGATGACAGGGTCATGGAGCATTGTGATTACAGCGGTTATGGGGCACTGTGATGACAGGGGCCATGGAGCATTGTGATGAAAATTGTCCAGGAGCATTGTGATGACAGCGGTCACAGAGAATTGGGATGAAAGGTATCATGCAGCATTGTGATGACAACGGTCATGGATCATTTTGATGACAGGGGTCATGGAACATTTTGATAACAAGGTTCATAAAGCATTTTGATGACAGGGGTCATGGAGCATTGTGTTGACACGGGCATGGAGCATTGTAATGATAGGACATCTGGAGCATTGTGATGAAAAGGGGATGGAGCATTTTGATTACAGGGTCCAAGGAGCATTGTGCTGACAATGGCATGGAACATTATGATGAAAAGGGTACTGGAGCACTGTGAGGAAAGGAGTCATGGATCATTGTGATGACAGGGGTCATGGAGCTTTGTGATGACAAGGGTCATGGAGCATTGTAATGACATGGTCAAGGATCATTGCGATAACAAGAATTCTGGAGCATTGTGATGAAAGGGCATGGAGCATTGTGATTAAAGGTGACAAGGAGCATTGTGATGATATGGGCAGAGAACTTTGTGATGACAGGGGTCATGGAGCATTGTGATGCAAAGTGTCATGGAACATTGTGCTGACAGGAATCATGGAGCTTTCTGGTAAGAGAGGCCTTGGAGATTTGTGATGGCAGGCGTCATGGGGTATTGTGATGAGAGCAGTCTTGGAGCATTGTGATGAAATGGGTCATAGAGCACTGTGATTACAGGGGCCATGGAGCATTGTGAATACAAAGGCTATGGAGCATTGAGATGACAGGTTTCATGGAGCATTGTGATGAAAGTGATCATGGATCATTCTGATGATAAGTGTCCTGGAACCTTGTGATGACACGGTTCATGGAGCATTGTGATGACAAGGATCATGCGAATTGTGATGACATCAGTCATGGGGCAGTGTGATGACAGAGGTCATCTAGAATTGTGATGAAACGTATCAGGGAGCACTGTGATTACAGGGACCATGGAACATTGTGATGACAAAGGCCATGGAGCATTGTGATGACAAGTGTCAAGGGGCATTTTGATGACATTGGCATGGAGCATTATGATGACAAGAGTTCCGGAGAATTTTGATGACAAGGGCATGGAGCATTGTGATGACAGCGGCCATGGAAAATTGTGATGACAAAGGCCACGGAGCATTGTGATGACAAGTGTCATGGGGCATTTTGATGACATTGGCATGGAGCATTATGATGACAAGAGTTCTGGAGCATTTTGATGACAAGGGCATGGAGCATTGTGATGACAGGGCCCATGGAGCATTGTGATGAAAAGGGCAGGGATCATTGTGATGACTGGGTTCATGGAGCATTGTGATGAAAGGGGCCATGGAGCATTGAGATGACAGGTGTCATGAGGCATGCTGATGACAGTGGTCATGGAGCATTGTGATGAAAGAGATCATGGAGCATTGTGATTACAGGGGCCATGGAGCATTGTGATGACAACGGCATGGAGCATTGTGATGAGAGGGGTCATTGAGCATTATGATTACAAAGACCATGAGTCATTGTGATGACACGGGCCTTGGAGCATTGTGATGACAATGGTCATCAAGCATTGTGATGACAGGGGTCATAGAGCATTGTGATGAGAAAGACAATGGAGCATGGTGATGACAGAGGCCATGGAGCATTGTAATGACAAGGCCATGTACCATTGTGATTACAAGGGTCATGGAGCATTGTGATTACAAGCGTCATGGAACATTGTGATGACAAGGGCAGGGAACCTTGTGGTGACTGGGATCATGGAGCATTTTGATGACAATTTTCATGGAACGTTGTGATGAGAGGGGTCATGGACCATTGTGTTGAAAGGGAACATGCAGCATTGTGATTATAGGGTCCATGGTGCATTGTGAATACATAGGCCATGGAAAAATGTGATGACAGGAGTCATGCAGCATTGTGATGACAGGGTCATGGAGCATTGTGATTACAGCGGTTATGGGGCACTGTGATGACAGGGGCCATGGAGCATTGTGATAAAAATTGTCCAGGAGCATTGTGATGACAGCGGACACAGAGAATTGGGATGAAAGGTATCATGCAGCATTGTGATGACAACGGTCATGGATCATTTTGATGACCGCGGTCATGGAACATTCTGATAAAAAGGTTCATAAAGCATTTTGATGACAGTGGTCATGGAGCATTGTGTTGACACGGGCATGGAGCATTGTAATGATAGGACATCTGGAGCATTGTGATGAAAAGGGGATGGAGCATTTTGATGACAGTGTCCAAGGAGCATTGTGCTGACAATGGCATGGAGCATTATGATGAAAAGGGTACTGGAGCACTGTGAGGAAAGGAGTCATGGATCATTGTGATGACAGGGGTCATGGAGCTTTGTGATGACAAGGGTCATGGAGCATTGTAATGACATGGTCAAGGATCATTGCGATAACAAGAATTCTGGAGCATTGTGATGAAAGGGCGTGGAGCATTGTGATTAAAGGTGACAAGGAGCATTGTGATGATATGGGCAGAGAACTTTGTGATGACAGGGGTCATGGAGCATTGTGATGAAAAGTGTCATGGAACATTGTGCTGACAGGGATCATGGAGCTTTCTGGTAAGAGAGGCCTTGGAGATTTGTGATGGCAGGCGTCATGGGGTATTGTGATGAGAGCGGTCTTGGAGCATTGTGATGAAATGGGTCATAGAGCACTGTGATTACAGGGGCCATGGAGCATTGTGAATACAAAGGCTATGGAGCATTGAGATGACAGGTTTCATGGAGCATTGTGATGAAAGTGATCATGGATCATTGTGATGACAAGTGTCCTGGAACCTTGTGATGACACGGTTCATGGAGCATTGTGATGACAAGGACCATGCGAATTGTGATGACATCAGTCATGGGGCACTGTGATGACAGAGGTCATCTAGAATTGTAATGAAAGGTATCAGGGAGCACTGTGATTACAGGGACCATGGAACATTGTGATGACAAAGGCCATGGAGCATTGTGATGACAAGTGTCAAGGGGCATTTTGATGACATTGGCATGGAGCATTATGATGACAAGAGTTCCGGAGAATTTTGATGACAAGGGCATGGAGCATTGTGATGACAGCGGCCATGGAAAATTGTGATGACAAAGGCCACGGAGCATTGTGATGACAAGTGTCATGGGGCATTTTGATGACATTGGCATGGAGCATTATGATGACAAGAGTTCTGGAGCATTTTGATGACAAGGGCATGGAGCATTGTGATGACAGGGCCCATGGAGCATTGTGATGAAAAGGGCAGGGATCATTGTGATGACTGGGTTCATGGAGCATTGTGATGAAAGGGGCCATGGAGCATTGAGATGACAGGTGTCATGAGGCATGCTGATGACAGTGGTCATGGAGCATTGTGATGAAAGAGATCATGGAGCATTGTGATTACAGGGGCCATGGAGCATTGTGATGACAACGGCATGGAGCATTGTGATGAGAGGGGTCATTGAGCATTATGATTACAAAGACCATGAGTCATTGTGATGACACGGGCCTTGGAGCATTGTGATGACAATGGTCATCAAGCATTGTGATGACAGGGGTCATAGAGCATTGTGATGAGAAAGACAATGGAGCATGGTGATGACAGAGGCCATGGAGCATTGTAATGACAAGGCCATGTACCATTGTGATTACAAGGGTCATGGAGCATTGTGATTACAAGCGTCATGGAACATTGTGATGACAAGGGCAGGGAACCTTGTGGTGACCGGGATCATGGAGCATTTTGATGACAATTTTCATGGAACGTTGTGATGAGAGGGGTCATGGACCATTGTGTTGAAAGGGAACATGCAGCATTGTGATTATAGGGTCCATGGTGCATTGTGAATACATAGGCCATGGAAAAATGTGATGACAGGAGTCATGCAGCATTGTGATGACAGGGTCATGGAGCATTGTGATTACAGCGGTTATGGGGCACTGTGATGACAGGGGCCATGGAGCATTGTGATAAAAATTGTCCAGGAGCATTGTGATGACAGCGGACACAGAGAATTGGGATGAAAGGTATCATGCAGCATTGTGATGACAACGGTCATGGATCATTTTGATGACAGGGGTCATGGAACATTCTGATAAAAAGGTTCATAAAGCATTTTGATGACAGGGGTCATGGAGCATTGTGTTGACACGGGCATGGAGCATTGTAATGATAGGACATCTGGAGGATTGTGATGAAAAGGGGATGGAGCATTTTGATGACAGTGTCCAAGGAGCATTGTGCTGACAATGGCATGGAGCATTATGATGAAAAGGGTACTGGAGCACTGTGAGGAAAGGAGTCATGGATCATTGTGATGACAGGGGTCATGGAGCTTTGTGATGACAAGGGTCATGGAGCATTGTAATGACATGGTCAAGGATCATTGCGATAACAAGAATTCTGGAGCATTGTGATGAAAGGGCGTGGAGCATTGTGATTAAAGGTGACAAGGAGCATTGTGATGATATGGGCAGAGAACTTTGTGATGACAGGGGTCATGGAGCATTGTGATGAAAAGTGTCATGGAACATTGTGCTGACAGGGATCATGGAGCTTTCTGGTAAGAGAGGCCTTGGAGATTTGTGATGGCAGGCGTCATGGGGTATTGTGATGAGAGCGGTCTTGGAGCATTGTGATGAAATGGGTCATAGAGCACTGTGATTACAGGGGCCATGGAGCATTGTGAATACAAAGGCTATGGAGCATTGAGATGACAGGTTTCATGGAGCATTGTGATGAAAGTGATCATGGATCATTGTGATGACAAGTGTCCTGGAACCTTGTGATGACACGGTTCATGGAGCATTGTGATGACAAGGACCATGCGAATTGTGATGACATCAGTCATGGGGCACTGTGATGACAGAGGTCATCTAGAATTGTGATGAAAGGTATCAGGGAGCACTGTGATTACAGGGACCATGGAACATTGTGATGACAAAGGCCATGGAGCATTGTGATGACAAGTGTCAAGGGGCATTTTGATGACATAGGCATGGAGCATTATGATGACAAGAGTTCCGGAGAATTTTGATGACAAGGGCATGGAGCATTGTGATGACAGCGGCCATGGAAAATTGTGATGACAAAGGCCACGGAGCATTGTGATGACAAGTGTCATGGGGCATTTTGATGACATTGGCATGGAGCATTATGATGACAAGAGTTCTGGAGCATTTTGATGACAAGGGCATGGAGCATTGTGATGACAGGGCCCATGGAGCATTGTGATGAAAAGGGCAGGGATCATTGTGATGACTGGGTTCATGGAGCATTGTGATGAAAGGGGCCATGGAGCATTGAGATGACAGGTGTCATGAGGCATGCTGATGACAGTGGTCATGGAGCATTGTGATGAAAGAGATCATGGAGCATTGTGATTACAGGGGCCATGGAGCATTGTGATGACAACGGCATGGAGCATTGTGATGAGAGGGGTCATTGAGCATTATGATTACAAAGACCATGACTCATTGTGATGACACGGGCCTTGGAGCATTGTGATGACAATGGTCATCAAGCATTGTGATGACAGGGGTCATAGAGCATTGTGATGAGAAAGACAATGCAGCATGGTGATGACAGAGGCCATGGAGCATTGTAATGACAAGGCCATGTACCATTGTGATTACAAGGGTCATGGAGCATTGTGATTACAAGCGTCATGGAACATTGTGATGACAAGGGCAGGGAACCTTGTGGTGACCGGGATCATGGAGCATTTTGATGACAATTTTCATGGAACGTTGTGATGAGAGGGGTCATGGACCATTGTGTTGAAAGGGAACATGCAGCATTGTGATTATAGGGTCCATGGTGCATTGTGAATACATAGGCCATGGAAAAATGTGATGACAGGAGTCATGCAGCATTGTGATGACAGGGTCATGGAGCATTGTGATTACAGCGGTTATGGGGCACTGTGATGACAGGGGCCATGGAGCATTGTGATAAAAATTGTCCAGGAGCATTGTGATGACAGCGGACACAGAGAATTGGGATGAAAGGTATCATGCAGCATTGTGATGACAACGGTCATGGATCATTTTGATGACAGGGGTCATGGAACATTCTGATAAAAAGGTTCATAAAGCATTTTGATGACAGGGGTCATGGAGCATTGTGTTGACACGGGCATGGAGCATTATAATGATAGGACATCTGGAGCATTGTGATGAAAAGGGGATGGAGCATTTTGATGACAGTGTCCAAGGAGCATTGTGCTGACAATGGCATGGAGCATTATGATGAAAAGGGTACTGGAGCACTGTGAGGAAAGGAGTCATGGATCATTGTGATGACAGGGGTCATGGAGCTTTGTGATGACAAGGGTCATGGAGCATTGTAATGACATGGTCAAGGATCATTGCGATAACAAGAATTCTGGAGCATTGTGATGAAAGGGCGTGGAGCATTGTGATTAAAGGTGACAAGGAGCATTGTGATGATATGGGCAGAGAACTTTGTGATGACAGGGGTCATGGAGCATTGTGATGAAAAGTGTCATGGAACATTGTGCTGACAGGGATCATGGAGCTTTCTGGTAAGAGAGGCCTTGGAGATTTGTGATGGCAGGCGTCATGGGGTATTGTGATGAGAGCGGTCTTGGAGCATTGTGATGAAATGGGTCATAGAGCACTGTGATTACAGGGGCCATGGAGCATTGTGAATACAAAGGCTATGGAGCATTGAGATGACAGGTTTCATGGAGCATTGTGATGAAAGTGATCATGGATCATTGTGATGACAAGTGTCCTGGAACCTTGTGATGACACGGTTCATGGAGCATTGTGATGACAAGGACCATGCGAATTGTGATGACATCAGTCATGGGGCACTGTGATGACAGAGGTCATCTAGAATTGTAATGAAAGGTATCAGGGAGCACTGTGATTACAGGGACCATGGAACATTGTGATGACAAAGGCAATGGAGCATTGTGATGACAAGTGTCAAGGGGCATTTTGATGACATTGGCATGGAGCATTATGATGACAAGAGTTCCGGAGAATTTTGATGACAAGGGCATGGAGCATTGTGATGACAGCGGCCATGGAAAATTGTGATGACAAAGGCCACGGAGCATTGTGATGACAAGTGTCATGGGGCATTTTGATGACATTGGCATGGAGCATTATGATGACAAGAGTTCTGGAGCATTTTGATGACAAGGGCATGGAGCATTGTGATGACAGGGCCCATGGAGCATTGTGATGAAAAGGGCAGGGATCATTGTGATGACTGGGTTCATGGAGCATTGTGATGAAAGGGGCCATGGAGCATTGAGATGACAGGTGTCATGAGGCATGCTGATGACAGTGGTCATGGAGCATTGTGATGAAAGAGATCATGGAGCATTGTGATTACAGGGGCCATGGAGCATTGTGATGACAACGGCATGGAGCATTGTGATGAGAGGGGTCATTGAGCATTATGATTACAAAGACCATGAGTCATTGTGATGACACGGGCCTTGGAGCATTGTGATGACAATGGTCATCAAGCATTGTGATGACAGGGGTCATAGAGCATTGTGATGAGAAAGACAATGGAGCATGGTGATGACAGAGGCCATGGAGCATTGTAATGACAAGGCCATGTACCATTGTGATTACAAGGGTCATGGAGCATTGTGATTACAAGCGTCATGGAACATTGTGATGACAAGGGCAGGGAACCTTGTGGTGACCGGGATCATGGAGCATTTTGATGACAATTTTCATGGAACGTTGTGATGAGAGGGGTCATGGACCATTGTGTTGAAAGGGAACATGCAGCATTGTGATTATAGGGTCCATGGTGCATTGTGAATACATAGGCCATGGAAAAATGTGATGACAGGAGTCATGCAGCATTGTGATGACAGGGTCATGGAGCATTGTGATTACAGCGGTTATGGGGCACTGTGATGACAGGGGCCATGGAGCATTGTGATAAAAATTGTCCAGGAGCATTGTGATGACAGCGGACACAGAGAATTGGGATGAAAGGTATCATGCAGCATTGTGATGACAACGGTCATGGATCATTTTGATGACAGGGGTCATGGAACATTCTGATAAAAAGGTTCATAAAGCATTTTGATGACAGGGGTCATGGAGCATTGTGTTGACACGGGCATGGAGCATTGTAATGATAGGACATCTGGAGGATTGTGATGAAAAGGGGATGGAGCATTTTGATGACAGTGTCCAAGGAGCATTGTGCTGACAATGGCATGGAGCATTATGATGAAAAGGGTACTGGAGCACTGTGAGGAAAGGAGTCATGGATCATTGTGATGACAGGGGTCATGGAGCTTTGTGATGACAAGGGTCATGGAGCATTGTAATGACATGGTCAAGGATCATTGCGATAACAAGAATTCTGGAGCATTGTGATGAAAGGGCGTGGAGCATTGTGATTAAAGGTGACAAGGAGCATTGTGATGATATGGGCAGAGAACTTTGTGATGACAGGGGTCATGGAGCATTGTGATGAAAAGTGTCATGGAACATTGTGCTGACAGGGATCATGGAGCTTTCTGGTAAGAGAGGCCTTGGAGATTTGTGATGGCAGGCGTCATGGGGTATTGTGATGAGAGCGGTCTTGGAGCATTGTGATGAAATGGGTCATAGAGCACTGTGATTACAGGGGCCATGGAGCATTGTGAATACAAAGGCTATGGAGCATTGAGATGACAGGTTTCATGGAGCATTGTGATGAAAGTGATCATGGATCATTGTGATGACAAGTGTCCTGGAACCTTGTGATGACACGGTTCATGGAGCATTGTGATGACAAGGACCATGCGAATTGTGATGACATCAGTCATGGGGCACTGTGATGACAGAGGTCATCTAGAATTGTGATGAAAGGTATCAGGGAGCACTGTGATTACAGGGACCATGGAACATTGTGATGACAAAGGCCATGGAGCATTGTGATGACAAGTGTCAAGGGGCATTTTGATGACATTGGCATGGAGCATTATGATGACAAGAGTTCCGGAGAATTTTGATGACAAGGGCATGGAGCATTGTGATGACAGCGGCCATGGAAAATTGTGATGACAAAGGCCACGGAGCATTGTGATGACAAGTGTCATGGGGCATTTTGATGACATTGGCATGGAGCATTATGATGACAAGAGTTCTGGAGCATTTTGATGACAAGGGCATGGAGCATTGTGATGACAGGGCCCATGGAGCATTGTGATGAAAAGGGCAGGGATCATTGTGATGACTGGGTTCATGGAGCATTGTGATGAAAGGGGCCATGGAGCATTGAGATGACAGGTGTCATGAGGCATGCTGATGACAGTGGTCATGGAGCATTGTGATGAAAGAGATCATGGAGCATTGTGATTACAGGGGCCATGGAGCATTGTGATGACAACGGCATGGAGCATTGTGATGAGAGGGGTCATTGAGCATTATGATTACAAAGACCATGACTCATTGTGATGACACGGGCCTTGGAGCATTGTGATGACAATGGTCATCAAGCATTGTGATGACAGGGGTCATAGAGCATTGTGATGAGAAAGACAATGCAGCATGGTGATGACAGAGGCCATGGAGCATTGTAATGACAAGGCCATGTACCATTGTGATTACAAGGGTCATGGAGCATTGTGATTACAAGCGTCATGGAACATTGTGATGACAAGGGCAGGGAACCTTGTGGTGACCGGGATCATGGAGCATTTTGATGACAATTTTCATGGAACGTTGTGATGAGAGGGGTCATGGACCATTTTGTTGAAAGGGAACATGCAGCATTGTGATTATAGGGTCCATGGTGCATTGTGAATACATAGGCCATGGAAAAATGTGATGACAGGAGTCATGCAGCATTGTGATGACAGGGTCATGGAGCATTGTGATTACAGCGGTTATGGGGCACTGTGATGACAGGGGCCATGGAGCATTGTGATAAAAATTGTCCAGGAGCATTGTGATGACAGCGGACACAGAGAATTGGGATGAAAGGTATCATGCAGCATTGTGATGACAACGGTCATGGATCATTTTGATGACAGGGGTCATGGAACATTCTGATAAAAAGGTTCATAAAGCATTTTGATGACAGGGGTCATGGAGCATTGTGTTGACACGGGCATGGAGCATTGTAATGATAGGACATCTGGAGGATTGTGATGAAAAGGGGATGGAGCATTTTGATGACAGTGTCCAAGGAGCATTGTGCTGACAATGGCATGGAGCATTATGATGAAAAGGGTACTGGAGCACTGTGAGGAAAGGAGTCATGGATCATTGTGATGACAGGGGTCATGGAGCTTTGTGATGACAAGGGTCATGGAGCATTGTAATGACATGGTCAAGGATCATTGCGATAACAAGAATTCTGGAGCATTGTGATGAAAGGGCGTGGAGCATTGTGATTAAAGGTGACAAGGAGCATTGTGATGATATGGGCAGAGAACTTTGTGATGACAGGGGTCATGGAGCATTGTGATGAAAAGTGTCATGGAACATTGTGCTGACAGGGATCATGGAGCTTTCTGGTAAGAGAGGCCTTGGAGATTTGTGATGGCAGGCGTCATGGGGTATTGTGATGAGAGCGGTCTTGGAGCATTGTGATGAAATGGGTCATAGAGCACTGTGATTACAGGGGCCATGGAGCATTGTGAATACAAAGGCTATGGAGCATTGAGATGACAGGTTTCATGGAGCATTGTGATGAAAGTGATCATGGATCATTGTGATGACAAGTGTCCTGGAACCTTGTGATGACACGGTTCATGGAGCATTGTGATGACAAGGACCATGCGAATTGTGATGACATCAGTCATGGGGCACTGTGATGACAGAGGTCATCTAGAATTGTGATGAAAGGTATCAGGGAGCACTGTGATTACAGGGACCATGGAACATTGTGATGACAAAGGCCATGGAGCATTGTGATGACAAGTGTCAAGGGGCATTTTGATGACATTGGCATGGAGCATTATGATGACAAGAGTTCTGGAGAATTTTGATGACAAGGGCATGGAGCATTGTGATGACAGCGGCCATGGAAGATTGTGATGACAAAGGCCATGGAGCATTGTGATGACAAGTGTCATGGGGCATTTTGATGACATTGGCATGGAGCATTATGATGACAAGAGTTCTGGAGCATTTTGATGACAAGGGCATGGAGCATTGTGATGACAGGGCCCATGGAGCATTGTGATGAAAAGGGCAGGGAACATTGTGATGACTGGGTTCATGGAGCATTGTGATGAAAGGGGCCATGGAGCATTGAGTTGACAGGTGTCATGAGGCATGGTGATGACAGTGGTCATGGAGCACTGTGATGAAAGAGATCATGGAGCATTGTGATTAGAGGGGCCATGGAGCAGTGTGATGACAAGGGCATGGAGCATTGTGATGAGAGGTGTCATTGAGCATTATGATTACAAAGACCATGAGGCATTGTGATGACACGGGCCTTGGAGCATTGTGATGACAATGGTCATCAAGCATTGTGATGACAGGGGTCATAGAGCATTGTGATGAGAAAGACCATGGAGCATGGTGATGACAGAGGCCATGGAGCATTGTAATGACAAGGCCATGTACCATTGTGATTACAAGGGTCATGGAGCATTGTGATTACAAGCGTCATGGAACATTGTGATGACAAGGGCAGGGAACCTTGTGGTGACCGGGATCATGGAGCATTTTGATGACAATTTTCATGGAACGTTGTGATGAGAGGGGTCATGGACCATTGTGTTGAAAGGGAACATGCAGCATTGTGATTATAGGGTCCATGGTGCATTGTGAATACATAGGCCATGGAAAAATGTGATGACAGGAGTCATGCAGCATTGTGATGACAGGGTCATGGAGCATTGTGATTACAGCGGTTATGGGGCACTGTGATGACAGGGGCCATGGAGCATTGTGATAAAAATTGTCCAGGAGCATTGTGATGACAGCGGACACAGAGAATTGGGATGAAAGGTATCATGCAGCATTGTGATGACAACGGTCATGGATCATTTTGATGACAGGGGTCATGGAACATTCTGATAACAAGGTTCATAAAGCATTTTGATGACAGGGGTCATGGAGCATTGTGTTGACACGGGCATGGAGCATTGTAATGATAGGACATCTGGAGCATTGTGATGAAAAGGGGATGGAGCATTTTGATGACAGGGTCCAAGGAGCATTGTGCTGACAATGGCATGGAGCATTATGATGAAAAGGGTACTGGAGCACTGTGAGGAAAGGAGTCATGGATCATTGTGATGACAGGGGTCATGGAGCTTTGTGATGACAAGGGTCATGGAGCATTGTGATTACAGCGGTTATGGGGCACTGTGATGACAGGGGCAATGGAGCATTGGGATGAAAATTGTCCAGGAGCATTGTGATGACAGCGGTCACAGAGAATTGGGATGAAAGGTATCATGCAGCATTGTGATGACCACGGTCATGGATTATTTTGATGACAGGGGTCATGGAACATTCTGATAAAAAGGTTCATAAAGCATTTTGATGACAGGGGTCATGGAGCATTGTGTTGACACGGGCATGGAGCATTGTAATGATAGGACATCTGGAGCATTGTGATGAAAAGGGGATGGAGCATTTTGATGACAGGGTCCAAGGAGCATTGTGCTGACAATGGCATGGAGCATTATGAGGAAAAGGGTACTGGAGCACTGTGAGGAAAGGAGTCATGGATCATTGTGATGACAGGGGTCATGGAGCTTTGTGATGACAAGGGTCATGGAGCATTGTAATGACACGGTCAATGATCATTGCGATAACAAGAATTCTGGAGCATTGTGATGAAAGGGCGTGGAGCATTGTGATTAAAGGTGACAAGGAGCATTGTGATGATATGGGCAGAGAACTTTGTGATGACAGGGGTCATGGAGCATTGTGATGAAAAGTGTCATGGAACATTGTGCTGACAGGGATCATGGAGCTTTCTGGTAAGAGAGGCCTTGGAGATTTGTGATGGCAGGCGTCATGGGGTATTGTGATGAGAGCGGTCTTGGAGCATTGTGATGAAATGGGTCATAGAGCACTGTGATTACAGGGGCCATGGAGCATTGTGAATACAAAGGCTATGGAGCATTGAGATGACAGGTTTCATGGAGCATTGTGATGAAAGTGATCATGGATCATTGTGATGACAAGTGTCCTGGAACCTTGTGATGACACGGTTCATGGAGCATTGTGATGACAAGGACCATGCGAATTGTGATGACATCAGTCATGGGGCACTGTGATGACAGTGGTCATCTAGAATTGTGATGAAAGGTATCAGGGAGCACTGTGATTACAGGGACCATGGAACATTGTGATGACAAAGGCCATGGAGCATTGTGATGACAAGTGTCAAGGGGCATTTTGATGACATTGGCATGGAGCATTATGATGACAAGAGTTCCGGAGAATTTTGATGACAAGGGCATGGAGCATTGTGATGACAGCGGCCATGGAAGATTGTGATGACAAAGGCCATGGAGCATTGTGATGACAAGTGTCATGGGGCATTTTGATGACATTGGCATGGAGCATTATGATGACAAGAGTTCTGGAGCATTTTGATGACAAGGGCATGGAGCATTGTGATGACAGGGCCCATGGAGCATTGTGATGAAAAGGGCAGGGATCATTGTGATGACTGGGTTCATGGAGCATTGTGATGAAAGGGGCCATGGAGCATTGAGATGACAGGTGTCATGAGGCATGGTGATGACAGTGGTCATGGAGCATTGTGATGAAAGAGATCATGGAGCATTGTGATTACAGGGGCCATGGAGCATTGTGAAGACAACGGCATGGAGCATTGTGATGAGAGGGGTCATTGAGCATTATGATTACAAAGACCATGAGGCATTGTGATGACACGGGCCTTGGAGCATTGTGATGACAATGGTCATCAAGCATTGTGATGACAGGGGTCATAGAGCATTGTGATGAGAAAGACCATGGAGCATGGTGATGACAGAGGCCATGGAGCATTGTAATGACAAGGCCATGTACCATTGTGATTACAAGGGTCATGGAGCATTGTGATTACAAGCGTCATGGAACATTGTGATGACAATGGCAGGGAACCTTGTGGTGACCGGGATCATGGAGCATTTTGATGACAATTATCATGGAACGTTGTGATGAGAGGGGTCATGGACCATTGTGTTGAAAGGGAACATGCAGCATTGTGATTATAGGGTCCATGGTGCATTGTGAATACATAGGCCATGGAAAAATGTGATGACAGGAGTCATGCAGCATTGTGATGACAGGGTCATGGAGCATTGTGATTACAGCGGTTATGGGGCACTGTGATGACAGGGGCCATGGAGCATTGTGATAAAAATTGTCCAGGAGCATTGTGATGACAGCGGACACAGAGAATTGGGATGAAAGGTATCATGCAGCATTGTGATGACAACGGTCATGGATCATTTTGATGACAGGGGTCATGGAACATTCTGATAAAAAGGTTCATAAAGCATTTTGATGACAGGGGTCATGGAGCATTGTGTTGACACGGGCATGGAGCATTGTAATGATAGGACATCTGGAGGATTGTGATGAAAAGGGGATGGAGCATTTTGATGACAGTGTCCAAGGAGCATTGTGCTGACAATGGCATGGAGCATTATGATGAAAAGGGTACTGGAGCACTGTGAGGAAAGGAGTCATGGATCATTGTGATGACAGGGGTCATGGAGCTTTGTGATGACAAGGGTCATGGAGCATTGTAATGACATGGTCAAGGATCATTGCGATAACAAGAATTCTGGAGCATTGTGATGAAAGGGCGTGGAGCATTGTGATTAAAGGTGACAAGGAGCATTGTGATGATATGGGCAGAGAACTTTGTGATGACAGGGGTCATGGAGCATTGTGATGAAAAGTGTCATGGAACATTGTGCTGACAGGGATCATGGAGCTTTCTGGTAAGAGAGGCCTTGGAGATTTGTGATGGCAGGCGTCATGGGGTATTGTGATGAGAGCGGTCTTGGAGCATTGTGATGAAATGGGTCATAGAGCACTGTGATTACAGGGGCCATGGAGCATTGTGAATACAAAGGCTATGGAGCATTGAGATGACAGGTTTCATGGAGCATTGTGATGAAAGTGATCATGGATCATTGTGATGACAAGTGTCCTGGAACCTTGTGATGACACGGTTCATGGAGCATTGTGATGACAAGGACCATGCGAATTGTGATGACATCAGTCATGGGGCACTGTGATGACAGAGGTCATCTAGAATTGTGATAAAAGGTATCAGGGAGCACTGTGATAACAGGGACCATGGAACATTGTGATGACAAAGGCCATGGAGCATTGTGATGACAAGTGTCAAGGGGCATTTTGATGACATTGGCATGGAGCATTATGATGACAAGAGTTCTGGAGAATTTTGATGACAAGGGCATGGAGCATTGTGATGACAGCGGCCATGGAAGATTGTGATGACAAAGGCCATGGAGCATTGTGATGACAAGTGTCATGGGGCATTTTGATGACATTGGTATGGAGCATTATGATGACAAGAGTTCTGGAGCATTTTGATGACAAGGGCATGGAGCATTGTGATGACAGGGCCCATGGAGCATTGTGATGAAAAGGGCAGGGAACATTGTGATGACTGGGTTCATGGAGCATTGTGATGAAAGGGGCCATGGAGCATTGAGATGACAGGTGTCATGAGGCATGGTGATGACAGTGGTCATGGAGCACTGTGATGAAAGAGATCATGGAGCATTGTGATTAGAGGGGCCATGGAGCAGTGTGATGACAAGGGCATGGAGCATTGTGATGAGAGGTGTCATTGAGCATTATGCTTACAAAGACCATGAGGCATTGTGATGACACGGGCCTTGGAGCATTGTGATGACAATGGTCATCAAGCATTGTGATGACAGGGGTCATAGAGCATTGTGATGAGAAAGACCATGGAGCATGGTGATGACAGAGGCCATGGAGCATTGTAATGACAAGGCCATGTACCATTGTGATTACAAGGGTCATGGAGCATTGTGATTACAAGCGTCATGGAACATTGTGATGACAAGGGCAGGGAACCTTGTGGTGACCGGGATCATGGAGCATTTTGATGACAATTTTCATGGAACGTTGTGATGAGAGGGGTCATGGACAATTGTGTTGAAAGGGAACATGCAGCATTGTGATTATAGGGTCCATGGTGCATTGTGAATACATAGGCCATGGAAAAATGTGATGACAGGAGTCATGCAGCATTGTGATGACAGGGTCATGGAGCATTGTGATTACAGCGGTTATGGGGCACTGTGATGACAGGGGCTATCGAGCATTGTGATGAAAATTGTCCTGGAGCATTGTGATGACAGCGGTCACAGAGAATTGGGATGAAAGGTATCATGCAGCATTGTGATGACAACGGTCATGGATCATTTTGATGACAGGGGTCATGGAACATTCTGATAACAAGGTTCATAAAGCATTTTGATGACAGGGGTCATGGAGCATTGTGTTGACACGGGCATGGAGCATTGTAATGATAGGACATCTGGAGCATTGTGATGAAAAGGGGATGGAGCATTTTGATGACAGGGTCCAAGGAGCATTGTGCTGAAAATGGCATGGAGCATTATGATGAAAAGGGTACTGGAGCACTGTGAGGAAAGGAGTCATGGATCATTGTGATGACAGGGGTCATGGAGCTTTGTGATGACAAGGGTCATGGAGCATTGTAATGACATGGTCAAGGATCATTGCGATAACAAGAATTCTGGAGCATTGTGATGAAAGGGCGTGGAGCATTGTGATTAAAGGTGACAAGGAGCATTGTGATGATATGGGCAGAGAACTTTGTGATGACAGGGGTCATGGAGCATTGTGATGAAAAGTGTCATGGAACATTGTGCTGACAGGGATCATGGAGCTTTCTGGTAAGAGAGGCCTTGGAGATTTGTGATGGCAGGCGTCATGGGGTATTGTGATGAGAGCGGTCTTGGAGCATTGTGATGAAATGGGTCATAGAGCACTGTGATTACAGGGGCCATGGAGCATTGTGAATACAAAGGCTATGGAGCATTGAGATGACAGGTTTCATGGAGCATTGTGATGAAAGTGATCATGGATCATTGTGATGACAAGTGTCCTGGAAACTTGTGATGACACGGTTCATGGAGCATTGTGATGACAAGGACCATGCGAATTGTGATGACATCAGTCATGGGGCACTGTGATGACAGAGGTCATCTAGAATTGTGATGAAAGGTATCAGGGAGCACTGTGATTACAGGGACCATGGAACATTGTGATGACAAAGGCCATGGAGCATTGTGATGACAAGTGTCAAGGGGCATTTTGATGACATTGGCATGGAGCATTATGATGACAAGAGTTCCGGAGAATTTTGATGACAAGGGCATGGAGCATTGTGATGACAGCGGCCATGGAAAATTGTGATGACAAAGGCCATGGAGCATTGTGATGACAAGTGTCATTGGGCATTTTGATGACATTGGCATGGAGCATTATGATGACAAGAGTTCTGGAGCATTTTGATGACAAGGGCATGGAGCATTGTGATGACAGGGCCCATGGAGCATTGTGATGAAAAGGGCAGGGATCATTGTGATGACTGGGTTCATGGAGCATTGTGATGAAAGGGGCCATGGAGCATTGAGATGACAGGTGTCATGAGGCATGGTGATGACAGTGGTCATGGAGCATTGTGATGAAAGAGATCATGGAGCATTGTGATTACAGGGGCCATGGAGCATTGTGATGACAACGGCATGGAGCATTGTGATGAGAGGGGTCATTGAGCATTATGATTACAAAGACCATGAGGCATTGTGATGACACGGGCCTTGGAGCATTGTGATGACAATGGTCATCAAGCATTGTGATGACAGGGGTCATAGAGCATTGTGATGAGAAAGACCATGGAGCATGGTGATGACAGAGGCCATGGAGCATTGTAATGACAAGGCCATGTACCATTGTGATTACAAGGGTCATGGAGCATTGTGATTACAAGCGTCATGGAACATTGTGATGACAATGGCAGGGAACCTTGTGGTGACCGGGATCATGGAGCATTTTGATGACAATTTTCATGGAACGTTGTGATGAGAGGGGTCATGGACCATTGTGTTGAAAGGGAACATGCAGCATTGTGATTATAGGGTCCATGGTGCATTGTGATTACATAGGGCATGGAAAAATGTGATGACAGGAGTCATGCAGCATTGTGATGACAGGGTCATGGAGCATTGTGATTACAGCGGTTATGGGGCACTGTGATGACAGGGGCAATGGAGCATTGTGATGAAAATTGTCCAGGAGCATTTTGATGACAGCGGTCACAGAGAATTGGGATGAAAGGTATCATGCAGCATTGTGATGACAACGGTCATGGATCATTTTGATGACAGGGGTCATGGAACATTCTGATAACAAGGTTCATAAAGAATTTTGATGACAGGGGTCATGGAGCCTTGTGTTGACACGGGCATGGAGCATTGGAATGATAGGACATCTGGAGCATTGTGATGAAAAGGGGATGGAGCATTTTGATGACAGGGTCCAAGGAGCATTGTGCTGACAATGGCATGGAGCATTATGAGGAAAAGGGTACTGGAGCACTGTGAGGAAAGGAGTCATGGATCATTGTGATGACAGGGGTCATGGAGCTTTGTGATGACAAGGGTCATGGAGCATTGTAATGACACGGTCAAGGATCATTGCGATAACAAGAATTCTGGAGCATTGTGATGAAAGGGCGTGGAGCATTGTGATTAAAGGTGACAAGGAGCATTGTGATGATATGGGCAGAGAACTCTGTGATGACAGGGGTCATGGAGCATTGTGATGAAAAGTGTCATGGAACATTGTGCTGACAGGGATCATGGAGCTTTCTGGTAAGAGAGGCCTTGGAGATTTGTGACGGCAGGCGTCATGGGGTATTGTGATGAGAGCGGTCTTGGAGCATTGTGATGAAATGGGTCATAGAGCACTGTGATTACAGGGGCCATGGAGCATTGTGAATACAAAGGCTATGGAGCATTGAGATGACAGGTTTCATGGAGCATTGTGATGAAAGTGATCATGGATCATTGTGATGACAAGTGTCCTGGAACCTTGTGATGACACGGTTCATGGAGCATTGTGATGACAAGGACCATGCGAATTGTGATGACATCAGTCATGGGGCACTGTGATGACAGAGGTCATCTAGAATTGTGATGAAAGGTACCAGGGAGCACTGTGATTACAGGGACCATGGAACATTGTGATGACAAAGGCCATGGAGCATTGTGATGACAAGTGTCAAGGGGCATTTTGATGACATTGGCATGGAGCATTATGATGACAAGAGTTCCGGAGAATTTTGATGACAAGGGCATGGAGCATTGTGATGACAGCGGCCATGGAAAATTGTGATGGCAAAGGCCATGGAGCATTGTGATGACAAGTGTCATTGGGCATTTTGATGACATTGGCATGGAGCATTATGATGACAAGAGTTCTGGAGCATTTTGATGACAAGGGCATGGAGCATTGTGATGACAGGGCCCATGGAGCATTGTGATGAAAAGGGCAGGGATCATTGTGATGACTGGGTTCATGGAGCATTGTGATGAAAGGGGCCATGGAGCATTGAGATGACAGGTGTCATGAGGCATGGTGATGACAGTGGTCATGGAGCATTGTGATGAAAGAGATCATGGAGCATTGTGATTACAGGGGCCATGGAGCATTGTGATGACAACGGCATGGAGCATTGTGATGAGAGGGGTCATTGAGCATTATGATTACAAAGACCATGAGGCATTGTGATGACACGGGCCTTGGAGCATTGTGATGACAATGGTCATCAAGCATTGTGATGACAGGGGTCATAGAGCATTGTGATGAGAAAGACCATGGAGCATGGTGATGACAGAGGCCATGGAGCATTGTAATGACAAGGCCATGTACCATTGTGATTACAAGGGTCATGGAGCATTGTGATTACAAGCGTCATGGAACATTGTGATGACAAGGGCAGGGAACCTTGTGGTGACCGGGATCATGGAGCATTTTGATGACAATTTTCATGGAACGTTGTGATGAGAGGGGTCATGGACAATTGTGTTGAAAGGGAACATGCAGCATTGTGATTATAGGGTCCATGGTGCATTGTGAATACATAGGCCATGGAAAAATGTGATGACAGGAGTCATGCAGCATTGTGATGACAGGGTCATGGAGCATTGTGATTACAGCGGTTATGGGGCACTGTGATGACAGGGGCTATCGAGCATTGTGATGAAAATTGTCCTGGAGCATTGTGATGACAGCGGTCACAGAGAATTGGGATGAAAGGTATCATGCAGCATTGTGATGACAACGGTCATGGATCATTTTGATGACAGGGGTCATGGAACATTCTGATAACAAGGTTCATAAAGCATTTTGATGACAGGGGTCATGGAGCATTGTGTTGACACGGGCATGGAGCATTGTAATGATAGGACATCTGGAGCATTGTGATGAAAAGGGGATGGAGCATTTTGATGACAGGGTCCAAGGAGCATTGTGCTGACAATGGCATGGAGCATTATGAGGAAAAGGGTACTGGAGCACTGTGAGGAAAGGAGTCATGGATCATTGTGATGACAGGGGTCATGGAGCTTTGTGATGACAAGGGTCATGGAGCATTGAAATGACACGGTCAAGGATCATTGCGATAACAAGAATTCTGGAGCATTGTGATGAAAGGGCGTGGAGCATTGTGATTAAAGGTGACAAGGAGCATTGTGATGATATGGGCAGAGAACTTTGTGATGACAGGGGTCATGGAGCATTGTGATGAAAAGTGTCATGGAACATTGTGCTGACAGGGATCATGGAGCTTTCTGGTAAGAGAGGCCTTGGAGATTTGTGATGGCAGGCGTCATGGGGTATTGTGATGAGAGCGGTCTTGGAGCATTGTGATGAAATGGGTCATAGAGCACTGTGATTACAGGGGCCATGGAGCATTGTGAATACAAAGGCTATGGAGCATTGAGATGACAGGTTTCATGGAGCATTGTGATGAAAGTGATCATGGATCATTGTGATGACAAGTGTCCTGGAACCTTGTGATGACACGGTTCATGGAGCATTGTGATGACAAGGACCATGCGAATTGTGATGACATCAGTCATGGGGCACTGTGATGACAGAGGTCATCTAGAATTGTGATGAAAGGTATCAGGGAGCACTGTGATTACAGGGACCATGGAACATTGTGATGACAAAGGCCATGGAGCATTGTGATGACAAGTGTCAAGGGGCATTTTGATGACATTGGCATGGAGCATTATGATGACAAGAGTTCCGGAGAATTTTGATGACAAGGGCATGGAGCATTGTGATGACAGCGGCCATGGAAAATTGTGATGACAAAGGCCATGGAGCATTGTGATGACAAGTGTCATTGGGCATTTTGATGACATTGGCATGGAGCATTATGATGACAAGAGTTCTGGAGCATTTTGATGACAAGGGCATGGAGCATTGTGATGACAGGGCCCATGGAGCATTGTGATGAAAAGGGCAGGGATCATTGTGATGACTGGGTTCATGGAGCATTGTGATGAAAGGGGCCATGGAGCATTGAGATGACAGGTGTCATGAGGCATGGTGATGACAGTGGTCATGGAGCATTGTGATGAAAGAGATCATGGAGCATTGTGATTACAGGGGCCATGGAGCATTGTGATGACAACGGCATGGAGCATTGTGATGAGAGGGGTCATTGAGCATTATGATTACAAAGACCATGAGGCATTGTGATGACACGGGCCTTGGAGCATTGTGATGACAATGGTCATCAAGCATTGTGATGACAGGGGTCATAGAGCATTGTGATGAGAAAGACCATGGAGCATGGTGATGACAGAGGCCATGGAGCATTGTAATGACAAGGCCATGTACCATTGTGATTACAAGGGTCATGGAGCATTGTGATTACAAGCGTCATGGAACATTGTGATGACAATGGCAGGGAACCTTGTGGTGACCGGGATCATGGAGCATTTTGATGACAATTTTCATGGAACGTTGTGATGAGAGGGGTCATGGACCATTGTGTTGAAAGGGAACATGCAGCATTGTGATTATAGGGTCCATGGTGCATTGTGAATACATAGGCCATGGAAAAATGTGATGACAGGAGTCATGCAGCATTGTGATGACAGGGTCATGGAGCATTGTGATTACAGCGGTTATGGGGCACTGTGATGACAGGGGCAATGGAGCATTGTGATGAAAATTGTCCAGGAGCATTTTGATGACACCGGTCACAGAGAATTGGGATGAAAGGTATCATGCAGCATTGTGATGACAACGGTCATGGATCATTTTGATGACAGGGGTCATGGAACATTCTGATAACAAGGTTCATAAAGCATTTTGATGACAGGGGTCATGGAGCATTGTGTTGACACGGGCATGGAGCATTGTAATGATAGGACATCTGGAGCATTGTGATGAAAAGGGGATGGAGCATTTTGATGACAGGGTCCAAGGAGCATTGTGCTGACAATGGCATGGAGCATTATGAGGAAAAGGGTACTGGAGCACTGTGAGGAAAGGAGTCATGGATCATTGTGATGACAGGTGTCATGGAGCTTTGTGATGACAAGGGTCATGGAGCATTGTAATGACACGGTCAAGGATCATTGCGATAACAAGAATTCTGGAGCATTGTGATGAAAGGGCGTGGAGCATTGTGATTAAAGGTGACAAGGAGCATTGTGATGATATGGGCAGAGAACTTTGTGATGACAGGGGTCATGGAGCATTGTGATGAAAAGTGTCATGGAACATTGTGCTGACAGGGATCATGGAGCTTTCTGGTAAGAGAGGCCTTGGAGATTTGTGATGGCAGGCGTCATGGGGTATTGTGATGAGAGCGGTCTTGGAGCATTGTGATGAAATGGGTCATAGAGCACTGTGATTACAGGGGCCATGGAGCATTGTGAATACAAAGGCTATGGAGCATTGAGATGACAGGTTTCATGGAGCATTGTGATGAAAGTGATCATGGATCATTGTGATGACAAGTGTCCTGGAACCTTGTGATGACACGGTTCATGGAGCATTGTGATGACAAGGACCATGCGAATTGTGATGACATCAGTCATGGGGCACTGTGATGACAGAGGTCATCTAGAATTGTGATGAAAGGTATCAGGGAGCACTGTGACTACAGGGACCATGGAACATTGTGATGACAAAGGCCATGGAGCATTGTGATGACAAGTGTCAAGGGGCATTTTGATGACATTGGCATGGAGCATTATGATGACAAGAGTTCCGGAGAATTTTGATGACAAGGGCATGGAGCATTGTGATGACAGCGGCCATGGAAAATTGTGATGACAAAGGCCATGGAGCATTGTGATGACAAGTGTCATGGGGCATTTTGATGACATTGGCATGGAGCATTATGATGACAAGAGTTCTGGAGCATTTTGATGACAAGGGCATGGAGCATTGTGATGACAGGGCCCATGGAGCATTGTGATGAAAAGGGCAGGGAACATTGTGATGACTGGGTTCATGGAGCATTGTGATGAAAGGGGCCATGGAGCATTGAGATGACAGGCGTCATGAGGCATGGTGATGACAGTGGTCATGGAGCATTGTGATGAAAGAGATCATGGAGCAATATGATAACAGGGGCCAAGGAGCATTGTGATGACAGGTGTATTGGAGCATTGTGATGAAAGTAGTCATGGATCATTGTGATGACATGTGTCCTGGAACACTGTGATGACACGGTTCATCGAGTATTGTGATGACAAGGGTCATAGCGAATTGTGATGACAGGTGTCATGGGGCATTGTGATGACATTGATCATCTAGGAATTGTGATGAAAGGTATCATGGAGCACTGTGATGACTGGGGGCATGAAGCATTGTTATGAAACTTGTCCTGGATTATTGTGATGACAGCAGTCATGGAGAATTGTGATGACAGGGATTATGCAGCATTGTGTTGACAAGGGTATGGACTATTGTGGTGACAATGGTCATGGAGCCATGTGATGAAAGTTTTCATGGAACGTCGTGATGAAAAGTGCCTGGGAGCATTGTGACGATAAAGGCCATGGAGCATTGTGATGACAAGTGTCATGGAACATTGTAATGAAAGGTTTCATTGTGCACTGTGATGATAAGGGGGATGGAGTATTGTGATGAAACTGGTCCTGGAGCATTGTGATAACAAAAGCCATGGAGCATTTTTATGACAGGCATCATGGAGCATTGTGAAGAAAGGGGCCGTGGGGAATTGTAATGACAATAGAGAAATGTCATGTAAATGGTCAGCGAGCATAGTGATTAAAGTGATCATTGAGAATTGTCATGAAAAGCGACATAGAGCATTGTGATGACAAAGGTCATGGAGAACTGTGAAGACCAGGGTCATGTAGCATTGTGATGACGCGGTCATGGAACCTTGTGATGACAAGAATTCTGGAGCATTGTGATGACAAGGGCCATGGAGCATTGTGATGCCACGGTCATGGAACATTGTGATGACAAGAATTCTGGAGCATTGTGAGGAAAAAGGCATGGAGCATCGTGATTATAGGGGACATGGAGCTTTGTGATGATATGGGCCGGGAACACTGGGATGACAGGTGTTATGGAGCAATGTGATGACAATTGTCATGGCGCATTGTGATGAAAGGGGCCTTGGAGAATTGTGATGACAGGCCTCATGAGGCATTGAGACGGCAGTGGTCATGGAGCATTATGATGAAAGGTGTTATGGAGCACTGTGATTACAGGGGCCATGGAGCATTTTGAATACAAAGGCCTTGGAGCATTGAGATGACAGTGGTCATGGAGCATTGTGATGAAAATGGTAATGGATCATTGTGATGACAAGTGTCCTGGGACCCTCTGATGACATGGTTCATGGAGCATTGTGATGACAATGGTCATGGCGAATTGTGATGACAATGTCATGGGGCATTGTGATGGCAGTGGTCATCTAGAAATGTGATTAAAGTTTTTATGGAGCACAGTAATGAGAGGGGCCATGGAGCATTGTGATGACAAGTGTCATGGAGCATGGTGATGAAACGGACATGGAGCATTATAATGACAAGTGTTCTGGAGCCTTGTGATGACAAGGGCATGGAGCTTTGTGATGACAGGTGTCATGGAGCATTGAGATGAAGCGGGTCATGGACCATTACGATGACAGGGGTCAAGGAGAATTGTGATGACAGTGGCCATGGGGAATTTGGATGAAAGGCATACTGGAGCATTGTGAGGAAATGTTTCATGGAGCATTGTGATGACAAGGGCCATGGAGCATTGTGATGACAGGGGTCATGGGGCATTGTGAATATAAGGGACATGGAGCCTTGTGATGACAAGGGACATGGATCATTGTAAAAACAGGTATCATTGGGCATTGTGATGACAGGGGCATGGAGCATTTTTATGTAAGTTTCCATGGAGAATTGTCATGAAAGGGATCATGTGGATTTGTAATGACAAGGGCCATGGAGCATTGTGATGAAACAAATCTTGGAGTACTTTGATGAAAGTTGTCATGGAGCATTGCGATGAAAAGCACCAAGGAACATTGTGATGACAAGGGCCATCGAGCGCTGTGATGACAAGTGTCATGGAGCATTGTGATGACAGGTGTCATGGTGCATCGTGATGACAAATGCCATGGAGAATTGTGATGAGAGTTAGCATTGGGCATTGTAATGAAAGGGGTCATGGAGTACTGGGATTACAGGGGCCATGGAGCACTGTGATAACAAGTGACATGGAGAAGAGTGATGACAGGTGACATAGAGCATTGTGATGACAAGTGCCATTTAGCATTTTGATGGCAGGGGTCATCAGGCATTGTGTTGACAGGGGTCACGGAGCATTCTGATGACAAAGGCTATACAGCATTGTGAAGACAAGATTCATGGAGCATTGTGATGACACGGGGCATGAAGCATGGTGATGACAACATACCTGGAGCATTGTGATGACATGGGCATGGAGCATTGTGATGACAAGGGTCCTGGAACCTAGTGATGACACGGTTCATACAGCATCGAGAGGACAAGGGCCAAGGCGAATTGTGATGACCCGTGTCATGGGGCATTGTGATGAGATTGGTCATCTTGCATTGTGATGACAGTGGTCATGTAGAATTTTGATTAAAGGTATCAATGGAGCACTGTGATGAAAAAGGCCAAGGAACATTTTGATGACAAGTGTCATTGAGCAATGGGATGACACGGGAAAGGAGCATTATGATGCCAAGAGTTCTGGAGCATTGTGATGACGAGGGCATGGAGCATTGTGATTACAGGGGCCATGGAGCATTGTGATGACAACGGCATGGAGTATTGTGATGAGAGGGGTCATTGAGCATTATGATTACAAAGACCATGAGGCATTGTGATGACACGGGCCTTGGAGCATTGTGATGACAGAGGTCACAGAGAATTGGGATGAAAGGTATCATGCAGCATTGTGATGACAACGGTCATGGATCATTTTGATGACAGGGGTCATGGAACATTCTGATAAAAAGGTTCATAAAGCATTTTGATGACAGGGGTCATGGAGCATTGTGTTGACACGGGCATGGAGCATTGTAATGATAGGACATCTGGAGCATTGTGATGAAAAGGGGATGGAGCATTTTGATGACAGGGTCTAAGGAGCATTGTGCTGACAAAGGCATGGATCATTATGAGGAAAAGGGTACTGGAGCACTGTGAGGAAAGGAGTCATGGATCATTGTGATGACAGGGGTCATGGAGCTTTGTGATGACAAGGGTCATGGAGCATTGTAATGACACGGTCAATGATCATTGCGATAACAAGAATTCTGGAGCATTGTGATGAAAGGGCGTGGAGCATTGTGATTAAAAGTGACAAGGAGCATTGTGATGAAATGGGCAGAGAACTTTGTGATGACAGGGGTCATGGAGCATTGTGATGAAAAGTGTCATGGAACATTGTGCTGACAGGGATCATGGAGCTTTCTGGTAAGAGAGGCCTTGGAGATTTGTGATGGCAGGCGTCATTGGGTATTGTGATGAGAGCGGTCTTGGAGCATTGTGATGAAATGGGTCATAGAGCACTGTGATTACAGGGGCCATGGAGCGTTGTGAATACAAAGGCTATGGAGCATTGAGATGACAGGTTTCATGGAGCATTGTGATGAAAGTGATCATGGATCATTGTGATGACAAGTGTCCTGGAACCTTGTGATGACACGGTTCATGGAGCATTGTGATGACAAGGACCATGCGAATTGTGATGACATCAGTCATGGGGCACTGTGATGACAGAGGTCATCTAGAATTGTGATGAAAGGTATCAGGGAGCACTGTGACTACAGGGACCATGGAACATTGTGATGACAAAGGCCATGGAGCATTGTGATGACAAGTGTCATGGGGCATTTTGATGACATTGGCATGGAGCATTATGATGACAAGAGTTCTGGAGCATTTTGATGACAAGGGCATGGAGCATTGTGATGACAGGGCCCATGGAGCATTGTGATGAAAAGGGCAGGGATCATTGTGATGACTGGGTTCATGGAGCATTGTGATGAAAGGGGCCATGGAGCATTGAGATGACAGGTGTCATGAGGCATGGTGATGACAGTGGTCATGGAGCATTGTGATGAAAGAGATCATGGAGCATTGTGATTACAGGGGCCATGGAGCATTGTGATGACAACGGCATGGAGCATTGTGATGAGAGGGGTCATTGAGCATTATGATTACAAAGACCATGAGGCATTGTGATGACACGGGCCTTGGAGCATTGTGATGACAATGGTCATCAAGCATTGTGATGACAGGGGTCATAGAGCATTGTGATGAGAAAGACCATGGAGCATGGTGATGACAGAGGCCATGGAGCATTGTAATGACAAGGCCATGTACCATTGTGATTACAAGGGTCATGGAGCATTGTGATTACAAGCGTCATGGAACATTGTGATGACAATGGCAGGGAACCTTGTGGTGACCGGGATCATGGAGCATTTTGATGACAATTTTCATGGAACGTTGTGATGAGAGGGGTCATGGACCATTGTGTTGAAAGGGAACATGCAGCATTGTGATTATAGGGTCCATGGTGCATTGTGAATACATAGGCCATGGAAAAATGTGATGACAGGAGTCATGCAGCATTGTGATGACAGGGTCATGGAGCATTGTGATTACAGTGGTTATGGGGCACTGTGATGACAGGGGCAATGGAGCATTGTGATGAAAATTGTCCAGGAGCATTTTGATGACAGCGGTCACAGAGAATTGGGATGAAAGGTATCATGCAGCATTGTGATGACAACGGTCATGGATCATTTTGATGACAGGGGTCATGGAACATTCTGATAACAAGGTTCATAAAGCATTTTGATGACAGGGGTCATGGAGCATTGTGTTGACACGGGCATGGAGCATTGTAATGATAGGACATCTGGAGCATTGTGATGAAAAGGGGATGGAGCATTTTGATGACAGGGTCCAAGGAGCATTGTGCTGACAATGGCATGGAGCATTATGATGAAAAGGGTACTGGAGCACTGTGAGGAAAGGAGTCATGGATCATTGTGATGACAGGGGTCATGGAGCTTTGTGATGACAAGGGTCATGGAACATTGTAATGACAGGGGTCATGGAGCATTGTGATGAAAAGTGTCATGGAACATTGTGCTGACAGGGATCATGGAGCTTTCTGGTAAGAGAGGCCTTGGAGATTTGTGATGGCAGGCGTCATGGGGTATTGTGATGAGAGCGGTCTTGGAGCATTGTGATGAAATGGGTCATAGAGCACTGTGATTACAGGGGCCATGGAGCATTGTGAATACAAAGGCTATGGAGCATTGAGATGACAGGTTTCATGGAGCATTGTGATGAAAGTGATCATGGATCATTGTGATGACAAGTGTCCTGGAACCTTGTGATGACACGGTTCATGGAGCATTGTGATGACAAGGACCATGCGAATTGTGATGACATCAGTCATGGGGCACTGTGATGACAGAGGTCATCTAGAATTGTGATGAAAGGTATCAGGGAGCACTGTGATTACAGGGACCATGGAACATTGTGATGACAAAGGCCATGGAGCATTGTGATGACAAGTGTCAAGGGGCATTTTGATGACATTGGCATGGAGCATTATGATGACAAGAGTTCCGGAGAATTTTGATGACAAGGGCATGGAGCATTGTGATGACAGCGGCCATGGAAAATTGTGATGACAAAGGCCATGGAGCATTGTGATGACAAGTGTCATGGGGCATTTTGATGACATTGGCATGGAGCATTATGATGACAAGAGTTCTGGAGCATTTTGATGACAAGGGCATGGAGCATTGTGATGACAGGGCCCATGGAGCATTGTGATGAAAAGGGCAGGGATCATTGTGATGACTGGGTTCATGGAGCATTGTGATGAAAGGGGCCATGGAGCATTGAGATGACAGGTGTCATGAGGCATGGTGATGACAGTGGTCATGGAGCATTGTGATGAAAGAGATCATGGAGCATTGTGATTACAGGGGCCATGGAGCATTGTGATGACAACGGCATGGAGCATTGTGATGAGAGGGGTCATTGAGCATTATGATTACAAAGACCATGAGGCATTGTGATGACACGGGCCTTGGAGCATTGTGATGACAATGGTCATCAAGCATTGTGATGACAGGGGTCATAGAGCATTGTGATGAGAAAGACCATGGAGCATGGTGATGACAGAGGCCATGGAGCATTGTAATGACAAGGCCATGTACCATTGTGATTACAAGGGTCATGGAGCATTGTGATTACAAGCGTCATGGAACATTGTGATGACAAGGGCAGGGAACCTTGTGGTGACCGGGATCATGGAGCATTTTGATGACAATTTTCATGGAACGTTGTGATGAGAGGGGTCATGGACCATTGTGTTGAAAGGGAACATGCAGCATTGTGATTATAGGGTCCATGGTGCATTGTGAATACATAGGCCATGGAAAAATGTGATGACAGGAGTCATGCAGCATTGTGATGACAGGGTCATGGAGCATTGTGATTACAGCGGTTATGGGGCACTGTGATGACAGGGGCCATGGAGCATTGTGATAAAAATTGTCCAGGAGCATTGTGATGACAGCGGACACAGAGAATTGGGATGAAAGGTATCATGCAGCATTGAGATGACAACAGTCATGGATCATTTTGATGACAGGGGTCATGGAACATTCTGATAAAAAGGTTCATAAAGCATTTTGATGACAGGGGTCATGGAGCATTGTGTTGACACGGGCATGGAGCATTGTAATGATAGGACATCTGGAGCATTGTGATGAAAAGGAGATGGAGCATTTTGATGACAGGGTCCAAGGAGCATTGTGCTGACAATGGCATGGAGCATTATGATGAAAAGGGTACTGGAGCACTGTGAGGAAAGGAGTCATGGATCATTGTGATGACAGGGGTCATGGAGCTTTGTGATGACAAGGGTCATGGAGCATTGTAATGACATGGTCAAGGATCATTGCGATAACAAGAATTCTGGAGCATTGTGATGAAAGGGCGTGGAGCATTGTGATTAAAGGTGACAAGGAGCATTGTGATGATATGGGCAGAGAACTTTGTGATGACAGGGGTCATGGAGCATTGTGATGAAAAGTGTCATGGAACATTGTGCTGACAGGGATCATGGAGCTTTCTGGTAAGAGAGGCCTTGGAGATTTGTGATGGCAGGCGTCATGGGGTATTGTGATGAGAGCGGTCTTGGAGCATTGTGATGAAATGGGTCATAGAGCACTGTGATTACAGGGGCCATGGAGCATTGTGAATACAAAGGCTATGGAGCATTGAGATGACAGGTTTCATGGAGCATTGTGATGAAAGTGATCATGGATCATTGTGATGACAAGTGTCCTGGAACCTTGTGATGACACGGTTCATGGAGCATTGTGATGACAAGGACCATGCGAATTGTGATGACATCAGTCATGGGGCACTGTGATGACAGAGGTCATCTAGAATTGTGATGAAAGGTATCAGGGAGCACTGTGACTACAGGGACCATGGAACATTGTGATGACAAAGGCCATGGAGCATTGTGATGACAAGTGTCAAGGGGCATTTTGATGACATTGGCATGGAGCATTATGATGACAAGAGTTCCGGAGAATTTTGATGACAAGGGCATGGAGCATTGTGATGACAGCGGCCATGGAAAATTGTGATGACAAAGGCCATGGAGCATTGTGATGACAAGTGTCATGGGGCATTTTGATGACATTGGCATGGAGCATTATGATGACAAGAGTTCTGGAGCATTTTGATGACAAGGGCATGGAGCATTGTGATGACAGGGCCCATGGAGCATTGGCGTCATGGAACATTGTGATGACAATGGCAGGGAACCTTGTGGTGACCGGGATCATGGAGCATTTTGATGACAATTTTCATGGAACGTTGTGATGAGAGGGGTCATGGACCATTGTGTTGAAAGGGAACATGCAGCATTGTGATTATAGGGTCCATGGTGCATTGGGAATACATAGGCCATGGAAAAATGTGATGACAGGAGTCATGCAGCATTGTGATGACAGGGTCATGGAGCATTGTGATTACAGCGGTTATGGGGCACTGTGATGACAGGGGCAATGGAGCATTGTGATGAAAATTGTCCAGGAGCATTTTGATGACAGCGGTCACAGAGAATTGGGATGAAAGGTATCATGCAGCATTGTGATGACAACGGTCATGGATCATTTTGATGACAGGGGTCATGGAACATTCTGATAACAAGGTTCATAAAGCATTTTGATGACAGGGGTCATGGAGCATTGTGTTGACACGGGCATGGAGCATTGTAATGATAGGACATCTGGAGCATTGTGATGAAAAGGGGATGGAGCATTTTGATGACAGGGTCCAAGGAGCATTGTGCTGACAATGGCATGGAGCATTATGATGAAAAGGGTACTGGAGCACTGTGAGGAAAGGAGTCATGGATCATTGTGATGACAGGGGTCATGGAGCTTTGTGATGACAAGGGTCATGGAGCATTGTAATGACACGGTCAATGATCATTGCGATAACAAGAATTCTGGAGCATTGTGATGAAAGGGCGTGGAGCATTGTGATTAAAGGTGACAAGGAGCATTGTGATGATATGGGCAGAGAACTTTGTGATGACAGGGGTCATGGAGCATTGTGATGAAAAGTGTCATGGAACATTGTGCTGACAGGGATCATGGAGCTTTCTGGTAAGAGAGGCCTTGGAGATTTGTGATGGCAGGCGTCATGGGGTATTGTGATGAGAGCGGTCTTGGAGCATTGTGATGAAATGGGTCATAGAGCACTGTGATTACAGGGGCCATGGAGCATTGTGAATACAAAGGCTATGGAGCATTGAGATGACAGGTTTCATGGAGCATTGTGATGAAAGTGATCATGGATCATTGTGATGACAAGTGTCCTGGAACCTTGTGATGACACGGTTCATGGAGCATTGTGATGACAAGGACCATGCGAATTGTGATGACATCAGTCATGGGGCACTGTGATGACAGAGGTCATCTAGAATTGTGATGAAAGGTATCAGGGAGCACTGTGATTACAGGGACCATGGAACATTGTGATGACAAAGGCCATGGAGCATTGTGATGACAAGTGTCAAGGGGCATTTTGATGACATTGGCATGGAGCATTATGATGACAAGAGTTCCGGAGAATTTTGATGACAAGGGCATGGAGCATTGTGATGACAGCGGCCATGGAAAATTGTGATGACAAAGGCCATGGAGCATTGTGATGACAAGTGTCATGGGGCATTTTGATGACATTGGCATGGAGCATTATGATGACAAGAGTTCTGGAGCATTTTGATGACAAGGGCATGGAGCATTATGATGACAGGGCCCATGGAGCATTGTGATGAAAAGGGCAGGGATCATTGTGATGACTGGGTTCATGGAGCATTGTGATGAAAGGGGCCATGGAGCATTGAGATGACAGGTGTCATGAGGCATGGTGATGACAGTGGTCATGGAGCATTGTGATGAAAGAGATCATGGAGCATTGTGATTACAGGGGCCATGGAGCATTGTGATGACAACGGCATGGAGCATTGTGATGAGAGGGGTCATTGAGCATTATGATTACAAAGACCATGAGGCATTGTGATGACACGGGCCTTGGAGCATTGTGATGACAATGGTCATCAAGCATTGTGATGACAGGGGTCATAGAGCATTGTGATGAGAAAGACCATGGAGCATGGTGATGACAGAGGCCATGGAGCATTGTAATGACAAGGCCATGTACCATTGTGATTACAAGGGTCATGGAGCATTGTGATTACAAGCGTCATGGAACATTGTGATGACAAGGGCAGGGAACCTTGTGGTGACCGGGATCATGGAGCATTTTGATGACAATTTTCATGGAACGTTGTGATGAGAGGGGTCATGGACCATTGTGTTGAAAGGGAACATGCAGCATTGTGATTATAGGGTCCATGGTGCATTGTGAATACATAGGCCATGGAAAAATGTGATGACAGGAGTCATGCAGCATTGTGATGACAGGGTCATGGAGCATTGTGATTACAGCGGTTATGGGGCACTGTGATGACAGGGGCCATGGAGCATTGTGATAAAAATTGTCCAGGAGCATTGTGATGACAGCGGACACAGAGAATTGGGATGAAAGGTATCATGCAGCATTGAGATGACAACAGTCATGGATCATTTTGATGACAGGGGTCATGGAACATTCTGATAAAAAGGTTCATAAAGCATTTTGATGACAGGGGTCATGGAGCATTGTGTTGACACGGGCATGGAGCATTGTAATGATAGGACATCTGGAGCATTGTGATGAAAAGGGGATGGAGCATTTTGATGACAGGGTCCAAGGAGCATTGTGCTGACAATGGCATGGAGCATTATGATGAAAAGGGTACTGGAGCACTGTGAGGAAAGGAGTCATGGATCATTGTGATGACAGGGGTCATGGAGCTTTGTGATGACAAGGGTCATGGAGCATTGTAATGACATGGTCAAGGATCATTGCGATAACAAGAATTCTGGAGCATTGTGATGAAAGGGCGTGGAGCATTGTGATTAAAGGTGACAAGGAGCATTGTGATGATATGGGCAGAGAACTTTGTGATGACAGGGGTCATGGAGCATTGTGATGAAAAGTGTCATGGAACATTGTGCTGACAGGGATCATGGAGCTTTCTGGTAAGAGAGGCCTTGGAGATTTGTGATGGCAGGCGTCATGGGGTATTGTGATGAGAGCGGTCTTGGAGCATTGTGATGAAATGGGTCATAGAGCACTGTGATTACAGGGGCCATGGAGCATTGTGAATACAAAGGCTATGGAGCATTGAGATGACAGGTTTCATGGAGCATTGTGATGAAAGTGATCATGGATCATTGTGATGACAAGTGTCCTGGAACCTTGTGATGACACGGTTCATGGAGCATTGTGATGACAAGGACCATGCGAATTGTGATGACATCAGTCATGGGGCACTGTGATGACAGAGGTCATCTAGAATTGTGATGAAAGGTATCAGGGAGCACTGTGATTACAGGGACCATGGAACATTGTGATGACAAAGGCCATGGAGCATTGTGATGACAAGTGTCAAGGGGCATTTTGATGACATTGGCATGGAGCATTATGATGACAAGAGTTCCGGAGAATTTTGATGACAAGGGCATGGAGCATTGTGATGACAGCGGCCATGGAAAATTGTGATGACAAAGGCCATGGAGCATTGTGATGACAAGTGTCATGGGGCATTTTGATGACATTGGCATGGAGCATTATGATGACAAGAGTTCTGGAGCATTTTGATGACAAGGGCATGGAGCATTGTGATGACAGGGCCCATGGAGCATTGTGATGAAAAGGGCAGGGATCATTGTGATGACTGGGTTCATGGAGCATTGTGATGAAAGGGACCATGGAGCATTGAGATGACAGGTGTCATGAGGCATGGTGATGACAGTGGTCATGGAGCATTGTGATGAAAGAGATCATGGAGCATTGTGATTACAGGGGCCATGGAGCATTGTGATGACAACGGCATGGAGCATTGTGATGAGAGGGGTCATTGAGCATTATGATTACAAAGACCATGAGGCATTGTGATGACGCGGGCCTTGGAGCATTGTGATGACAATGGTTATCAAGCATTGTGATGACAGGGGTCATAGAGCATTGTGATGAGAAAGACCATGGAGCATGGTGATGACAGAGGCCATGGAGCATTGTAATGACAAGGCCATGTACCATTGTGATTACAAGTGTCATGGAGCATTGTGATTACAAGCGTCATGGAACATTGTGATGACAATGGCAGGGAACCTTGTGGTGACCGGGATCATGGAGCATTTTGATGACAATTTTCATGGAACGTTGTGATGAGAGGGGTCATGGACCATTGTGTTGAAAGGGAACATGCAGCAGTGTGATTATAGTGTCCATGGTGCATTGGGAATACATAGGCCATGGAAAAATGTGATGACATGAGTCATGCAGCATTGTGATGACAGGGTCATGGAGCATTGTGATTACAGCGGTTATGGGGCACTGTGATGACAGGGGCAATGGAGCATTGTGATGAAAATTGTCCAGGAGCATTTTGATGACAGCGGTCACAGAGAATTGGGATGAAAGGTATCATGCAGCATTGTGATGACAACGGTCATGGATCATTTTGATGACAGGGGTCATGGAACATTCTGATAACAAAGTTCATAAAGCATTTTGATGACAGGGGTCATGGAGCATTGTGTTGACACGGGCATGGAGCATTGTAATGATAGGACATCTGGAGCATTGTGATGAAAAGGGGATGGAGCATTTTGATGACAGGGTCCAAGGAGCATTGTGCTGACAATGGCATGGAGCATTATGAGGAAAAGGGTACTGGAGCACTGTGAGGAAAGGAGTCATGGATCATTGTGATGACAGGGGTCATGGAGCTTTGTGATGACAAGGGTCATGGAGCATTGTAATGACACGGTCAATGATCATTGCGATAACAATAATTCTGGAGCATTGTGATGAAAGGGCGTGGAGCATTGTGATTAAAGGTGACAAGGAGCATTGTGATGATATGGGCAGAGAACTTTGTGATGACAGGGGTCATGGAGCATTGTGATGAAAAGTGTCATGGAACATTGTGCTGACAGGGATCATGGAGCTTTCTGGTAAGAGAGGCCTTGGAGATTTGTGATGGCAGGCGTCATGGGGTATTGTGATGAGAGCGGTCTTGGAGCATTGTGATGAAATGGGTCATAGAGCAGTGTGATTACAGGGGCCATGGAGCATTGTGAATACAAAGGCTATGGAGCATTGAGATGACAGGTTTCATGGAGCATTGTGATGAAAGTGATCATGGATCATTGTGATGACAAGTGTCCTGGAACCTTGTGATGACACGGTTCATGGAGCATTGTGATGACAAGGACCATGCGAATTGTGATGACATCAGTCATGGGGCACTGTGATGACAGAGGTCATCTAGAATTGTGATGAAAGGTATCAGGGAGCACTGTGACTACAGGGACCATGGAACATTGTGATGACAAAGGCCATGGAAAATTGTGATGACAAAGGCCATGGAGCATTGTGATGACAAGTGTCATGGGGCATTTTGATGACATTGGCATGGAGCATTATGATGACAAGAGTTCTGGAGCATTTTGATGACAAGGGCATGGAGCATTGTGATGACAGGGCCCATGGAGCATTGTGATGAAAAGGGCAGGGATCATTGTGATGACTGGGTTCATGGAGCATTGTGATGAAAGGGGCCATGGAGCATTGAGATGACAGGTGTCATGAGGCATGGTGATGACAGTGGTCATGGAGCATTGTGATGAAAGAGATCATGGAGCATTGTGATTACAGGGGCCATGGAGCATTGTGATGACAACGGCATGGAACATTGTGATGAGAGGGGTCATTGAGCATTATGATTACAAAGACCATGAGGCATTGTGATGACACGGGCCTTGGAGCATTGTGATGACAATGGTCATCAAGCATTGTGATGACAGGGGTCATAGAGCATTGTGATGAGAAAGACAATGGAGCATGGTGATGACAGAGGCCATGGAGCATTGTAATGACAAGGCCATGTACCATTGTGATTACAAGGGTCATGGAGCATTGTGATTACAAGCGTCATGGAACATTGTGATGACAAGGGCAGGGAACCTTTTGGTGACCGGGATCATGGAGCATTTTGATGACAATTTTCATGGAACGTTGTGATGAGAGGGGTCATGGACCATTGTGTTGAAAGGGAACATGCAGCATTGTGATTATAGGGTCCATGGTGCATTGTGAATACATAGGCCATGGAAAAATGTGATGACAGGAGTCATGCAGCATTGTGATGACAGGGTCATGGAGCATTGTGATTACAGCGGTTATGGGGCACTGTGATGACAGGGGCCATGGAGCATTGTGATAAAAATTGTCCAGGAGCATTGTGATGACAGCGGACACAGAGAATTGGGATGAAAGGTATCATGCAGCATTGTGATGACAACGGTCATGGATCATTTTGATGACAGGGGTCATGGAACATTCTGATAAAAAGGTTCATAAAGCATTTTGATGACAGGGGTCATGGAGCATTGTGTTGACACGGGCATGGAGCATTGTAATGATAGGACATCTGGAGCATTGTGATGAAAAGGGGATGGAGCATTTTGATGACAGTGTCCAAGGAGCATTGTGCTGACAATGGCATGGAGCATTATGATGAAAAGGGTACTGGAGCACTGTGAGGAAAGGAGTCATGGATCATTGTGATGACAGGGGTCATGGAGCTTTGTGATGACAAGGGTCATGGAGCATTGTAATGACATGGTCAAGGATCATTGCGATAACAAGAATTCTGGAGCATTGTGATGAAAGGGCGTGGAGCATTGTGATTAAAGGTGACAAGGAGCATTGTGATGATATGGGCAGAGAACTTTGTGATGACAGGGGTCATGGAGCATTGTGATGAAAAGTGTCATGGAACATTGTGCTGACAGGGATCATGGAGCTTTCTGGTAAGAGAGGCCTTGGAGATTTGTGATGGCAGGCGTCATGGGGTATTGTGATGAGAGCGGTCTTGGAGCATTGTGATGAAATGGGTCATAGAGCACTGTGATTACAGGGGCCATGGAGCATTGTGAATACAAAGGCTATGGAGCATTGAGATGACAGGTTTCATGGAGCATTGTGATGAAAGTGATCATGGATCATTGTGATGACAAGTGTCCTGGAACCTTGTGATGACACGGTTCATGGAACATTGTGATGACAAGGACCATGCGAATTGTGATGACATCAGTCATGGGGCACTGTGATGACAGAGGTCATCTAGAATTGTGATGAAAGGTATCAGGGAGCACTGTGATTACAGGGACCATGGAACATTGTGATGACAAAGGCCATGGAGCATTGTGATGACAAGTGTCAAGGGGCATTTTGATGACATTGGCATGGAGCATTATGATGACAAGAGTTCTGGAGAATTTTGATGACAAGGGCATGGAGCATTGTGATGACAGCGGCCAAGGAACGTTGTGATGAAAAAGGCCATGGAGCATTGTGATGACAAGTGTCATGGGGCATTTTGATGACATTGGCATGGAGCATTATGATGACAAGAGTTCTGGAGAATTTTGATGACAAGGGCATGGAGCATTGTGATGACAGGGCCCATGGAGCATTGTGATGAAAAGGGCAGGGAACATTGTGATGACTGGGTTCATGGAGCATTGTGATGAAAGGGGCCATGGAGCATTGAGATGACAGGTGTCATGAGGCATGCTGATGACAGTGGTCATGGAGCACTGTGATGAAAGAGATCATGGAGCTTTGTGATTAGAGGGGCCATGGAGCAGTGTGATGACAAGGGCATGGAGCATTGTGATGAGAGGGGTCATTGAGCATTATGATTACAAAGACCATGAGGCATTGTGATGACACGGGCCTTGGAGCATTGTGATGACAATGGTCATCAAGCATTGTGATGACAGGGGTCATAGAGCATTGTGATGAGAAAGACCATGGAGCATGGTGATGACAGAGGCCATGGAGCATTGTAATGACAAGGCCATGTACCATTGTGATTACAAGGGTCATGGAGCATTGTGATTACAAGCGTCATGGAACATTGTGATGACAAGGGCAGGGAACCTTGTGGTGACCGGGATCATGGAGCATTTTGATGACAATTTTCATGGAACGTTGTGATGAGAGGGGTCATGGACCATTGTGTTGAAAGGGAACATGCAGCATTGTGATTATAGGGTCCATGGTGCATTGTGAATACATAGGCCATGGAAAAATGTGATGACAGGAGTCATGCAGCATTGTGATGACAGGGTCATGGAGCATTGTGATTACAGCGGTTATGGGGCACTGTGATGACAGGGGCAATGGAGCATTGTGATAAAAATTGTCCAGGAGCATTGTGATGACAGCGGACACAGAGAATTGGGATGAAAGGTATCATGCAGCATTGTGATGACAACGGTCATGGAACATTTTGATGACAGGGGTCATGGAACATTCTGATAACAAGGTTCATAAAGCATTTTGATGACAGGGGTCATGGAGCATTGTGTTGACACGGGCATGGAGCATTGTAATGATAGGACATCTGGAGCATTGTGATGAAAAGGGGATGGAGCATTTCGATGACAGGGTCCAAGGAGCATTGTGCTGACAATGGCATGGAGCATTATGATGAAAAGGGTACTGGAGCACTGTGAGGAAAGGAGTCATGGATCATTGTGATGACAGGGGTTATGGAGCTTTGTGATGACAAGGGTCATGGAGCATTGTAATGACATGGTCAAGGATCATTGCGATAACAAGAATTCTGGAGCATTGTGATGAAAGGGCATGGAGCATTGTGATTAAAGGTGACAAGGAGCATTGTGATGATATGGGCAGAGAACTTTGTGATGACAGGGGTCATGGAGCATTGTGATGAAAAGTGTCATGGAACATTGTGCTGACAGGGATCATGGAGCTTTCTGGTAAGAGAGGCATTGGAGATTTGTGATGGCAGGCGTCATGGGGTATTGTGATGAGAGCGGTCTTGGTGCATTGTGATGAAATGGGTCATAGAGCACTGTGATTACAGGGGCCATGGAGCATTGTGAATACAAAGGCTATGGAGCATTGAGATGACAGGTTTCATGGAGCATTGTGATGAAAGTGATCATGGATCATTGTGATGACAAGTGTCCTGGAACCTTGTGATGACACGGTTCATGGAGCATTGTGATGACAAGTACCATGCGAATTGTGATGACATCAGTCATGGGGCACTGTGATGACAGAGGTCATCTAGAATTGTGATGAAAGGTTTCAGGGAGCACTGTGATTACAGGGACCATGGAACATTGTGATGACAAAGGCCATGGAGCATTGTGATGACAAGTGTCAAGGGGCATTTTGATGACATTGGCATGGAGCATTATGATGACAAGAGTTCCGGAGAATTTTGATGACAAGGGCATGGAGCATTGTGATGACAGCGGCCATGGAAAATTGTGATGACAAAGGCCATGGAGCATTGTGATGACAAGTGTCATTGGGCATTTTGATGACATTGGCATGGAGCATTATGATGACAAGAGTTCTGGAGCATTTTGATGACAAGGGCATGGAGCATTGTGATGACAGGGCCCATGGAGCATTGTGATGAAAAGGGCAGGGATCATTGTGATGACTGGGTTCATGGAGCATTGTGATGAAAGGGGCCATGGAGCATTGAGATGACAGGTGTCATGAGGCATGGTGATGACAGTGGTCATGGAGCATTGTGATGAAAGAGATCATGGAGCATTGTGATTACAGGGGCCATGGAGCATTGTGATGACAACGGCATGGAGCATTGTGATGAGAGGGGTCATTGAGCATTATGATTACAAAGACCATGAGGCATTGTGATGACACGGGCCTTGGAGCATTGTGATGACAATGGTCATCAAGCATTGTGATGACAGGGGTCATAGAGCATTGTGATGAGAAAGACCATGGAGCATGGTGATGACAGAGGCCATGGAGCATTGTAATGACAAGGCCATGTACCATTGTGATTACAAGGGTCATGGAGCATTGTGATTACAAGTGTCAAGGAACATTGTGATGACAATGGCAGGGAACCTTGTGGTGACCGGGATCATGGAGCATTTTGATGACAATTTTCATGGAACGTTGTGATGAGAGGGGTCATGGACCATTGTGTTGAAAGGGAACATGCAGCATTGTGATTATAGGGTCCATGGTGCATTGTGAATACATAGGCCATGGAAAAATGTGATGACAGGAGTCATGCAGCATTGTGATGACAGGGTCATGGAGCATTGTGATTACAGCGGTTATGTGGCACTGTGATGACAGGGGCAATGGAGCATTGTGATGAAAATTGTCCAGGAGCATTTTGATGACAGCGGTCACAGAGAATTGGGATGAAAGGTATCATGCAGCATTGTGATGACAACGGTCATGGATCATTTTGATGACAGGGGTCATGGAACATTCTGATAACAAGGTTCATAAAGCATTTTGATGACAGGGGTCATGGAGCATTGTGTTGACACGGGCATGGAGCATTGTAATGATAGGACATCTGGAGCATTGTGATGAAAAGGGGATGGAGCATTTTGATGACAGGGTCCAAGGAGCATTGTGCTGACAATGGCATGGAGCATTATGAGGAAAAGGGTACTGGAGCACTGTGAGGAAAGGAGTCATGGATCATTGTGATGACAGGGGTCATGGAGCTTTGTGATGACAAGGGTCATGGAGCATTGTAATGACACGGTCAAGGATCATTGCGATAACAAGAATTCTGGAGCATTGTGATGAAAGGGCGTGGAGCATTGTGATTAAAGGTGACAAGGAGCATTGTGATGATATGGGCAGAGAACTTTGTGATGACAGGGGTCATGGAGCATTGTGATGAAAAGTGTCATGGAACATTGTGCTGACAGGGATCATGGAGCTTTCTGGTAAGAGAGGCCTTGGAGATTTGTGATGGCAGGCGCCATGGGGTATTGTGATGAGAGCGGTCTTGGAGCATTGTGATGAAATGGGTCATAGAGCACTGTGATTACAGGGGCCATGGAGCATTGTGAATACAAAGGCTATGGAGCATTGAGATGACAGGTTTCATGGAGCATTGTGATGAAAGTGATCATGGATCATTGTGATGACAAGTGTCCTGGAACCTTGTGATGACACGGTTCATGGAGCATTGTGATGACAAGGACCATGCGAATTGTGATGACATCAGTCATGGGGCACTGTGATGACAGAGGTCATCTAGAATTGTGATGAAAAGTATCAGGGAGCACTGTGATTACAGGGACCATGGAACATTGTGATGACAAAGGCCATGGAGCATTGTGATGACAAGTGTCAAGGGGCATTTTGATGACATTGGCATGGAGCATTATGATGACTAGAGTTCCGGAGAATTTTGATGACAAGGGCATGGAGCATTGTGATGACAGCGGCCATGGAAAATTGTGATGACAAAGGCCATGGAGCATTGTGATGACAAGTGTCATGGGTCATTTTGATGACATTGGCATGGAGCATTATGATGACAAGAGTTCTGGAGCATTTTGATGACAAGGGCATGGAGCATTGTGATGACAGGGCCCATGGAGCATTGTGATGAAAAGGGCAGGGATCATTGTGATGACTGGGTTCATGGAGCATTGTGATGAAAGGGGCCATGGAGCATTGAGATGACAGGTGTCATGAGGCATGGTGATGACAGTGGTCATGGAGCATTGTGATGAAAGAGATCATGGAGCATTGTGATTACAGGGGCCATGGAGCATTGTGATGACAACGGCATGGAGCATTGTGATGAGAGGGGTCATTGAGCATTATGATTACAAAGACCATGAGGCATTGTGATGACACGGGCCTTGGAGCATTGTGATGACAATGGTCATCAAGCATTGTGATGACAGGGGTCATAGAGCATTGTGATGAGAAAGACCATGGAGCATGGTGATGACAGAGGCCATGGAGCATTGTAATGACAAGGCCATGTACCATTGTGATTACAAGGGTCATGGAGCATTGTGATTACAAGCGTCATGAAACATTGTGATGACAATGGCAGGGAACCTTGTGGTGACCGGGATCATGGAGCATTTTGATGACAATTTTCATGGAACGTTGTGATGAGAGGGGTCATGGACCATTGTGTTGAAAGGGAACATGCAGCATTGTGATTATAGGGTCCATGGTGCATTGTGAATACATAGGCCATGGAAAAATGTGATGACAGGAGTCATGCAGCATTGTGATGACAGGGTCATGGAGCATTGTGATTACAGCGGTTATGGGGCACTGTGATGACAGGGGCAATGGAGCATTGTGATGAAAATTGTCCAGGAGCATTTTGATGACAGCGGTCACAGAGAATTGGGATGAAAGGTATCATGCAGCATTGTGATGACAACGGTCATGGATCATTTTGATGACAGGGGTCATGGAACATTCTGATAACAAGGTTCATAAAGCATTTTGATGACAGGGGTCATGGAGCATTGTGTTGACACGGGCATGGAGCATTGTAATGATAGGACATCTGGAGCATTGTGATGAAAAGGGGATGGAGCATTTTGATGACAGGGTCCAAGGAGCATTGTGCTGACAATGGCATGGAGCATTATGAGGAAAAGGGTACTGGAGCACTGTGAGGAAAGGAGTCATGGATCATTGTGATGACAGGGGTCATGGAGCTTTGTGATGACAAGGGTCATGGAGCATTGAAATGACACGGTCAAGGATCATTGCGATAACAAGAATTCTGGAGCATTGTGATGAAAGGGCGTGGAGCATTGTGATTAAAGGTGACAAGGAGCATTGTGATGATATGGGCAGAGAACTTTGTGATGACAGGGGTCATGGAGCATTGTGATGAAAAGTGTCATGGAACATTGTGCTGACAGGGATCATGGAGCTTTCTTGTAAGAGAGGCCTTGGAGATTTGTGACGGCAGGCGTCATGGGGTATTGTGATGAGAGCGGTCTTGGAGCATTGTGATGAAATGGGTCATAGAGCACTGTGATTACAGGGGCCATGGAGCGTTGTGAATACAAAGGCTATGGAGCATTGAGATGACAGGTTTCATGGAGCATTGTGATGAAAGTGATCATGGATCATTGTGATGACAAGTGTCCTGGAACCTTGTGATGACACGGTTCATGGAGCATTGTGATGACAAGGACCATGCGAATTGTGATGACATCAGTCATGGGGCACTGTGATGACAGAGGTCATCTAGAATTGTGATGAAAGGTATCAGGGAGCACTGTGATTACAGGGACCATGGAACATTGTGATGACAAAGGCCATGGAGCATTGTGATGACAAGTGTCATGGGGCATTTTGATGACATTGGCATGGAGCATTATGATGACAAGAGTTCTGGAGCATTTTGATGACAAGGGCATGGAGCATTGTGATGACAGGGCCCATGGAGCATTGTGATGAAAAGGGCAGGGATCATTGTGATGACTGGGTTCATGGAGCATTGTGATGAAAGGGGCCATGGAGCATTGAGATGACAGGTGTCATGAGGCATGGTGATGACAGTGGTCATGGAGCATTGTGATGAAAGAGATCATGGATCATTGTGATTACAGGGGCCATGGAGCATTGTGATGACAACGGCATGGAGCATTGTGATGAGAGGGGTCATTGAGCATTATGATTACAAAGACCATGAGGCATTGTGATGACACGGGCCTTGGAGCATTGTGATGACAATGGTCATCAAGCATTGTGATGACAGGGGTCATAGAGCATTGTGATGAGAAAGACCATGGAGCATGGTGATGACAGAGGCCATGGAGCATTGTAATGACAAGGCCATGTACCATTGTGATTACAAGGGTCATGGAGCATTGTGATTACAAGCGTCATGGAACATTGTGATGACAATGGCAGGGAACCTTGTGGTGACCGGGATCATGGAGCATTTTGATGACAATTTTCATGGAACGTTGTGATGAGAGGGGTCATGGACCATTGTGTTGAAAGGGAACATGCAGCATTGTGATTATAGGGTCCATGGTGCATTGTGAATACATAGGCCATGGAAAAATGTGATGACAGGAGTCATGCAGCATTGTGATGACAGGGTCATGGAGCATTGTGATTACAGCGGTTATGGCGCACTGTGATGACAGGGGCAATGGAGCATTGTGATGAAAATTGTCCAGGAGCATTTTGATGACAGCGGTCACAGAGAATTGGGATGAAAGGTATCATGCAGCATTGTGATGACAACGGTCATGGATCATTTTGATGACAGGGGTCATGGAACATTCTGATAACAAGGTTCATAAAGCATTTTGATGACAGGGGTCATGGAGCATTGTGTTGACACGGGCATGGAGCATTGTAATGATAGGACATCTGGAGCATTGTGATGAAAAGGGGATGGAGCATTTTGTTGACAGGGTCCAAGGAGCATTGTGCTGACAATGGCATGGAGCATTATGAGGAAAAGGGTACTGGAGCACTGTGAGGAAAGGAGTCATGGATCATTGTGATGACAGGGGTCATGGAGCTTTGTGATGACAAGGGTCATGGAGCATTGTAATGACACGGTCAATGATCATTGCGATAACAAGAATTCTGGAGCATTGTGATGAAAGGGCGTGGAGCATTGTGATTAAAGGTGACAAGGAGCATTGTGATGATATGGGCAGAGAACTTTGTGATGACAGGGGTCATGGAGCATTGTGATGAAAAGTGTCATGGAACATTGTGCTGACAGGGATCATGGAGCTTTCTGGTAAGAGAGGCCTTGGAGATTTGTGATGGCAGGCGTCATGGGGTATTGTGATGAGAGCGGTCTTGGAGCATTGTGATGAAATGGGTCATAGAGCACTGTGATTACAGGGGCCATGGAGCATTGTGAATACAAAGGCTATGGAGCATTGAGATGACAGGTTTCATGGAGCATTGTGATGAAAGTGATCATGGATCATTGTGATGACAAGTGTCCTGGAACCTTGTGATGACACGGTTCATGGAGCATTGTGATGACAAGGACCATGCGAATTGTGATGACATCAGTCATGGGGCACTGTGATGACAGAGGTCATCTAGAATTGTGATGAAAGGTATCAGGGAGCACTGTGATTACAGGGACCATGGACCATTGTGATGACAAAGGCCATGGAGCATTGTGATGACAAGTGTCAAGGGGCATTTTGATGACATTGGCATGGAGCATTATGATGACAAGAGTTCCGGAGAATTTTGATGACAAGGGCATGGAGCATTGTGATGACAGCGGCCATGGAAAATTGTGATGACAAAGGCCATGGAGCATTGTGATGACAAGTGTCATGGGGCATTTTGATGACATTGGCATGGAGCATTATGATGACAAGAGTTCTGGAGCATTTTGATGACAAGGGCATGGAGCATTGTGATGACAGGGCCCATGGAGCATTGTGATGAAAAGGGCAGGGATCATTGTGATGACTGGGTTCATGGAGCATTGTGATGAAAGGGGCCATGGAGCATTGAGATGACAGGTGTCATGAGGCATGGTGATGACAGTGGTCATGGAGCATTGTGATGAAAGAGATCATGGAGCATTGTGATTACAGGGGCCATGGAGCATTGTGATGACAACGGCATGGAGCATTGTGATGAGAGGGGTCATTGAGCATTATGATTACAAAGACCATGAGGCATTGTGATGACACGGGCCTTGGAGCATTGTGATGACAATGGTCATCAAGCATTGTGATGACAGGGGTCATAGAGCATTGTGATGAGAAAGACCATGGAGCATGGTGATGACAGAGGCCATGGAGCATTGTAATGACAAGGCCATGTACCATTGTGATTACAAGGGTCATGGAGCATTGTGATTACAAGCGTCATGGAACATTGTGATGACAAGGGCAGGGAACCTTGTGGTGACCGGGATCATGGAGCATTTTGATGACAATTTTCATGGAACGTTGTGATGAGAGGGGTCATGGACCATTGTGTTGAAAGGGAACATGCAGCATTGTGATTATAGGGTCCATGGTGCATTGTGAATACATAGGCCATGGAAAAATGTGATGACAGGAGTCATGCAGCATTGTGATGACAGGGTCATGGAGCATTGTGATTACAGCGGTTATGGGGCACTGTGATGACAGGGGCCATGGAGCATTGTGATAAAAATTGTCCAGGAGCATTGTGATGACAGCGGACACAGAGAATTGGGATGAAAGGTATCATGCAGCATTGAGATGACAACAGTCATGGATCATTTTGATGACAGGGGTCATGGAACATTCTGATAAAAAGGTTCATAAAGCATTTTGATGACAGGGGTCATGGAGCATTGTGTTGACAAGGGCATGGAGCATTGTAATGATAGGACATCTGGAGCATTGTGATGAAAAGGGGATGGAGCATTTTGATGACAGGGTCCAAGGAGCATTGTGCTGACAATGGCATGGAGCATTATGATGAAAAGGGTACTGGAGCACTGTGAGGAAAGGAGTCATGGATCATTGTGATGACAGGGGTCATGGAGCTTTGTGATGACAAGGGTCATGGAGCATTGTAATGACATGGTCAAGGATCATTGCGATAACAAGAATTCTGGAGCATTGTGATGAAAGGGCGTGGAGCATTGTGATTAAAGGTGACAAGGAGCATTGTGATGATATGGGCAGAGAACTTTGTGATGACAGGGGTCATGGAGCATTGTGATGAAAAGTGTCATGGAACATTGTGCTGACAGGGATCATGGAGCTTTCTGGTAAGAGAGGCCTTGGAGATTTGTGATGGCAGGCGTCATGGGGTATTGTGATGAGAGCGGTCTTGGAGCATTGTGATGAAATGGGTCATAGAGCACTGTGATTACAGGGGCCATGGAGCATTGTGAATACAAAGGCTATGGAGCATTGAGATGACAGGTTTCATGGAGCATTGTGATGAAAGTGATCATGGATCATTGTGATGACAAGTGTCCTGGAACCTTGTGATGACACGGTTCATGGAGCATTGTGATGACAAGGACCATGCGAATTGTGATGACATCAGTCATGGGGCACTGTGATGACAGAGGTCATCTAGAATTGTGATGAAAGGTATCAGGGAGCACTGTGACTACAGGGACCATGGAACATTGTGATGACAAAGGCCATGGAAAATTGTGATGACAAAGGCCATGGAGCATTGTGATGACAAGTGTCATGGGGCATTTTGATGACATTGGCATGGAGCATTATGATGACAAGAGTTCTGGAGCATTTTGATGACAAGGGCATGGAGCATTGTGATGACAGGGCCCATGGAGCATTGTGATGAAAAGGGCAGGGATCATTGTGATGACTGGGTTCATGGAGCATTGTGATGAAAGGAGCCATGGAGCATTGAGATGACAGGTGTCATGAGGCATGGTGATGACAGTGGTCATGGAGCATTGTGATGAAAGAGATCATGGAGCATTGTGATTACAGGGGCCATGGAGCATTGTGATGACAACGGCATGGAGCATTGTGATGAGAGGGGTCATTGAGCATTATGATTACAAAGACCATGAGGCATTGTGATGACGCGGGCCTTGGAGCATTGTGTTGACAATGGTCATCAAGCATTGTGATGACAGGGGTCATAGAGCATTGTGATGAGAAAGACCATGGAGCATGGTGATGACAGAGGCCATGGAGCATTGTAATGACAAGGCCATGTACCATTGTGATTACAAGGGTCATGGAGCATTGTGATTACAAGCGTCATGGAACATTGTGATGACAATGGCAGGGAACCTTGTGGTGACCGGGATCTTGGAGCATTTTGATGACAATTTTCATGGAACGTTGTGATGAGAGGGGTCATGGACCATTGTGTTGAAAGGGAACATGCAGCAGTGTGATTATAGGGTCCATGGTGCATTGGGAATACATAGGCCATGGAAAAATGTGATGACATGAGTCATGCAGCATTGTGATGACAGGGTCATGGAGCATTGTGATTACAGCGGTTATGGGGCACTGTGATGACAGGGGCAATGGAGCATTGTGATGAAAATTGTCCAGGAGCATTTTGATGACAGCGGTCACAGAGAATTGGGATGAAAGGTATCATGCAGCATTGTGATGACAACGGTCATGGATCATTTTGATGACAGGGGTCATGGAACATTCTGATAACAAGGTTCATAAAGCATTTTGATGACAGGGGTCATGGAGCATTGTGTTGACACGGGCATGGAGCATTGTAATGATAGGACATCTGGAGCATTGTGATGAAAAGGGGATGGAGCATTTTGATGACAGGGTCCAAGGAGCATTGTGCTGACAATGGCATGGAGCATTATGAGGAAAAGGGTACTGGAGCACTGTGAGGAAAGGAGTCATGGATCATTGTGATGACAGGGGTCATGGAGCTTTGTGATGACAAGGGTCATGGAGCATTGTAATGACACGGTCAATGATCATTGCGATAACAATAATTCTGGAGCATTGTGATGAAAGGGCGTGGAGCATTGTGATTAAAGGTGACAAGGAGCATTGTGATGATATGGGCAGAGAACTTTGTGATGACAGGGGTCATGGAGCATTGTGATGAAAAGTGTCATGGAACATTGTGCTGACAGGGATCATGGAGCTTTCTGGTAAGAGAGGCCTTGGAGATTTGTGATGGCAGGCGTCATGGGGTATTGTGATGAGAGCGGTCTTGGAGCATTGTGATGAAATGGGTCATAGAGCACTGTGATTACAGGGGCCATGGAGCATTGTGAATACAAAGGCTATGGAGCATTGAGATGACAGGTTTCATGGAGCATTGTGATGAAAGTGATCATGGATCATTGTGATGACAAGTGTCCTGGAACCTTGTGATGACACGGTTCATGGAGCATTGTGATGACAAGGACCATGCGAATTGTGATGATATCAGTCATGGGGCACTGTGATGACAGAGGTCATCTAGAATTGTGATGAAAGGTATCAGGGAGCACTGTGACTACAGGGACCATGGAACATTGTGATGACAAAGGCCATGGAAAATTGTGATGACAAAGGCCATGGAGCATTGTGATGACAAGTGTCATGGGGCATTTTGATGACATTGGCATGGAGCATTATGATGACAAGAGTTCTGGAGCATTTTGATGACAAGGGCATGGAGCATTGTGATGACAGGGCCCATGGAGCATTGTGATGAAAAGGGCAGGGATCATTGTGATGACTGGGTTCATGGAGCATTGTGATGAAAGGGGCCATGGAGCATTGAGATGACAGGTGTCATGAGGCATGGTGATGACAGTGGTCATGGAGCATTGTGATGAAAGAGATCATGGAGCATTGTGATTACAGGGGCCATGGAGCATTGTGATGACAACGGCATGGAGCATTGTGATGAGAGGGGTCATTGAGCATTATGATTACAAAGACCATGAGGCATTGTGATGACACGGGCCTTGGAGCATTGTGATGACAATGGTCATCAAGCATTGTGATGACAGGGGTCATAGAGCATTGTGATGAGAAAGACAATGGAGCATGGTGATGACAGAGGCCATGGAGCATTGTAATGACAAGGCCATGTACCATTGTGATTACAAGGGTCATGGAGCATTGTGATTACAAGCGTCATGGAACATTGTGATGACAAGGGCAGGGAACCTTGTGGTGACCGGGATCATGGAGCATTTTGATGAAAATTTTCATGGAACGTTGTGATGAGAGGGGTCATGGACCATTGTGTTGAAAGGGAACATGCAGCATTGTGATTATAGGGTCCATGGTGCATTGTGAATACATAGGCCATGGAAAAATGTGATGACAGGAGTCATGCAGCATTGTGATGACAGGGTCATGGAGCATTGTGATTACAGCGGTTATGGGGCACTGTGATGACAGGGGCCATGGAGCATTGTGATAAAAATTGTCCAGGAGCATTGTGATGACAGCGGACACAGAGAATTGGGATGAAAGGTATCATGCAGCATTGTGATGACAACGGTCATGGATCATTTTGATGACAGGGGTCATGGAACATTCTGATAAAAAGGTTCATAAAGCATTTTGATGACAGGGGTCATGGAGCATTGTGTTGACACGGGCATGGAGCATTGTAATGATAGGACATCTGGAGCATTGTGATGAAAAGGGGATGGAGCATTTTGATGACAGTGTCCAAGGAGCATTGTGCTGACAATGGCATGGAGCATTATGATGAAAAGGGTACTGGAGCACTGTGAGGAAAGGAGTCATGGATCATTGTGATGACAGGGGTCATGGAGCTTTGTGATGACAAGGGTCATGGAGCATTGTAATGACATGGTCAAGGATCATTGCGATAACAAGAATTCTGGAGCATTGTGATGAAAGGGCGTGGAGCATTGTGATTAAAGGTGACAAGGAGCATTGTGATGATATGGGCAGAGAACTTTGTGATGACAGGGGTCATGGAGCATTGTGATGAAAAGTGTCATGTAACATTGTGCTGACAGGGATCATGGAGCTTTCTGGTAAGAGAGGCCTTGGAGATTTGTGATGGCAGGCGTCATGGGGTATTGTGATGAGAGCGGTCTTGGTGCATTGTGATGAAATGGGTCATAGAGCACTGTGATTACAGGGGCCATGGAGCATTGTGAATACAAAGGCTATGGAGCATTGAGATGACAGGTTTCATGGAGCATTGTGATGAAAGTGATCATGGATCATTGTGATGACAAGTGTCCTGGAACCTTGTGATGACACGGTTCATGGAGCATTGTGATGACAAGGACCATGCGAATTGTGATGACATCAGTCATGGGGCACTGTGATGACAGAGGTCATCTAGAATTGTGATGAAAGGTATCAGGGAGCACTGTGATTACAGGGACCATGGAACATTGTGATGACAAAGGCCATGGAGCATTGTGATGACAAGTGTCAAGGGGCATTTTGATGACATTGGCATGGAGCATTATGATGACAAGAGTTCGGGAGAATTTTGATGACAAGGGCATGGAGCATTGTGATGACAGCGGCCATGGAAAATTGTGATGACAAAGGCCATGGAGCATTGTGATGACAAGTGTCATTGGGCATTTTGATGACATTGGCATGGAGCATTATGATGACAAGAGTTCTGGAGAATTTTGATGACAAGGGCATGGAGCATTGTGATGACAGGGCCCATGGAGCATTGTGATGAAAAGGGCAGGGATCATTGTGATGACTGGGTTCATGGAGCATTGTGATGAAAGGGGCCATGGAGCATTGAGATGACAGGTGTCATGAGGCATGGTGATGACAGTGGTCATGGAGCATTGTGATGAAAGAGATCATGGAGCATTGTGATTACAGGGGCCATGGAGCATTGTGATGACAACGGCATGGAGCATTGTGATGAGAGGGGTCATTGAGCATTATGATTACAAAGACCATGAGGCATTGTGATGACACGGGCCTTGGAGCATTGTGATGACAATGGTCATCAAGCATTGTGATGACAGGGGTCATAGAGCATTGTGATGAGAAAGACCATGGAGCATGGTGATGACAGAGGCCATGGAGCATTGTAATGACAAGGCCATGTACCATTGTGATTACAAGGGTCATGGAGCATTGTGATTACAAGCGTCAAGGAACATTGTGATGACAATGGCAGGGAACCTTGTGGTGACCGGGATCATGGAGCATTTTGATGACAATTTTCATGGAACGTTGTGATGAGAGGGGTCATGGACCATTGTGTTGAAAGGGAACATGCAGCATTGTGATTATAGGGTCCATGGTGCATTGTGAATACATAGGCCATGGAAAAATGTGATGACAGGAGTCATGCAGCATTGTGATGACAGGGTCATGGAGCATTGTGATTACAGCGGTTATGTGGCACTGTGATGACAGGGGCAATGGAGCATTGTGATGAAAATTGTCCAGGAGCATTTAGATGACAGCGGTCACAGAGAATTGGGATGAAAGGTATCATGCAGCATTGTGATGACAACGGTCATGGATCATTTTGATGACAGGGGTCATGGAACATTCTGATAACAAGGTTCATAAAGCATTTTGATGACAGGGGTCATGGAGCATTGTGTTGACACGGGCATGGAGCATTGTAATGATAGGACATCTGGAGCATTGTGATGAAAAGGGGATGGAGAATTTTGATGACAGGGTCCAAGGAGCATTGTGCTGACAATGGCATGGAGCATTATGAGGAAAAGGGTACTGGAGCACTGTGAGGAAAGGAGTCATGGATCATTGTGATGACAGGGGTCATGGAGCTTTGTGATGACAAGGGTCATGGAGCATTGTAATGACACGGTCAAGGATCATTGCGATAACAAGAATTCTGGAGCATTGTGATGAAAGGGCGTGGAGCATTGTGATTAAAGGTGACAAGGAGCATTGTGATGATATGGGCAGAGAACTTTGTGATGACAGGGGTCATGGAGCATTGTGATGAAAAGTGTCATGGAACATTGTGCTGACAGGGATCATGGAGCTTTCTGGTAAGAGAGGCCTTGGAGATTTGTGATGGCAGGCGCCATGGGGCATTGTGATGACAGCGGTCTTGGAGCATTGTGATGAAATGGGTCATAGAGCACTGTGATTACAGGGGCCATGGAGCATTGTGAATACAAAGGCTAAGGAGCATTGAGATGACAGGTTTCATGGAGCATTGTGATGAAAATGATCATGGATCATTGTGATGACAAGTGTCCTGGAACCTTGTGATGACACGGTTCATGGAGCATTGTGATGACAAGGACCATGCGAATTGTGATGACATCAGTCATGGGGCACTGTGATGACAGAGGTCATCTAGAATTGTGATGAAAAGTATCAGGGAGCACTGTGATTACAGGGACCATGGAACATTGTGATGACAAAGGCCATGGAGCATTGTGATGACAAGTGTCAAGGGGCATTTTGATGACATTGGCATGGAGCATTATGATGACTAGAATTCCGGAGAATTTTGATGACAAGGGCATGGAGCATTGTGATGACAGCGGCCATGGAAAATTGTGATGACAAAGGCCATGGAGCATTGTGATGACAAGTGTCATGGGGCATTTTGATGACATTGGCATGGAGCATTATGATGACAAGAGTTCTGGAGCATTTTGATGACAAGGGCATGGAGCATTGTGATGACAGGGCCCATGGAGCATTGTGATGAAAAGGGCAGGGATCATTGTGATGACTGGGTTCATGGAGCATTGTGATGAAAGGGGCCATGGAGCATTGAGATGACAGGTGTCATGAGGCATGGTGATGACAGTGGTCATGGAGCATTGTGATGAAAGAGATCATGGAGCATTGTGATTACAGGGGCCATGGAGCATTGTGATGACAACGGCATGGAGCATTGTGATGAGAGGGGTCATTGAGCATTATGATTACAAAGACCATGAGGCATTGTGATGACACGGGCCTTGGAGCATTGTGATGACAATGGTCATCAAGCATTGTGATGACAGGGGTCATAGAGCATTGTGATGAGAAAGACCATGGAGCATGGTGATGACAGAGGCCATGGAGCATTGTAATGACAAGGCCATGTACCATTGTGATTACAAGGGTCATGGAGCATTGTGATTACAAGCGTCATGGAACATTGTGATGACAATGGCAGGGAACCTTGTGGTGACCGGGATCATGGAGCATTTTGATGACAATTTTCATGGAACGTTGTGATGAGAGGGGTCATGGACCATTGTGTTGAAAGGGAACATGCAGCATTGTGATTATAGGGTCCATGGTGCATTGTGAATACATAGGCCATGGAAAAATGTGATGACAGGAGTCATGCAGCATTGTGATGACAGGGTCATGGAGCATTGTGATTACAGTGGTTATGGGGCACTGTGATGACAGGGGCAATGGAGCATTGTGATGAAAATTGTCCAGGAGCATTTTGATGACAGCGGTCACAGAGAATTGGGATGAAAGGTATCATGCAGCATTGTGATGACAACGGTCATGGATCATTTTGATGACAGGGGTCATGGAACATTCTGATAACAAGGTTCATAAAGCATTTTGATGACAGGGGTCATGGAGCATTGTGTTGACACGGGCATGGAGCATTGTAATGATAGAACATCTGCAGCATTGTGATGAAAAGGGGATGGAGCATTTTGATGACAGTGTCCAAGGAGCATTGTGCTGACAATGGCATGGAGCATTATGATGAAAAGGGTACTGGAGCACTGTGAGGAAAGGAGTCATGGATCATTGTGATGACAGGGGTCATGGAGCTTTGTGATGACAAGGGTCATGGAGCATTGTAATGACATGGTCAAGGATCATTGCGATAACAAGAATTCTGGAGCATTGTGATGAAAGGGCGTGGAGCATTGTGATTAAAGGTGACAAGGAGCATTGTGATGATATGGGCAGAGAACTTTGTGATGACAGGGGTCATGGAGCATTGTGATGCAAAGTGTCATGGAACATTGTGCTGACAGGGATCATGGAGCTTTCTGGTAAGAGAGGCCTTGGAGATTTGTGATGGCAGGCGTCATGGGGTATTGTGATGAGAGCGGTCTTGGAGCATTGTGATGAAATGGGTCATAGAGCACTGTGATTACAGGGGCCATGGAGCATTGTGAATACAAAGGCTATGGAGCATTGAGATGACAGGTTTCATGGAGCATTGTGATGAAAGTGATCATGGATCATTGTGATGACAAGTGTCCTGGAACCTTGTGATGACACGGTTCATGGAGCATTGTGATGACAAGTACCATGCGAATTGTGATGACATCAGTCATGGGGCACTGTGATGACAGAGGTCATCTAGAATTGTGATGAAAGGTTTCAGGGAGCACTGTGATTACAGGGACCATGGAACATTGTGATGACAAAGGCCATGGAGCATTGTGATGACAAGTGTCAAGGGGCATTTTGATGACATTGGCATGGAGCATTATGATGACAAGAGTTCCGGAGAATTTTGATGACAAGGGCATGGAGCATTGTGATGACAGCGGCCATGGAAAATTGTGATGACAAAGGCCATGGAGCATTGTGATGACAAGTGTCATTGGGCATTTTGATGACATTGGCATGGAGCATTATGATGACAAGAGTTCTGGAGCATTTTGATGACAAGGGCATGGAGCATTGTGATGACAGGGCCCATGGAGCATTGTGATGAAAAGGGCAGGGATCATTGTGATGACTGGGTTCATGGAGCATTGTGATGAAAGGGGCCATGGAGCATTGAGATGACAGGTGTCATGAGGCATGGTGATGACAGTGGTCATGGAGCATTGTGATGAAAGAGATCATGGAGCATTGTGATTACAGGGGCCATGGAGCATTGTGATGACAACGGCATGGAGCATTGTGATGAGAGGGGTCATTGAGCATTATGATTACAAAGACCATGAGGCATTGTGATGACACGGGCCTTGGAGCATTGTGATGACAATGGTCATCAAGCATTGTGATGACAGGGGTCATAGAGCATTGTGATGAGAAAGACCATGGAGCATGGTGATGACAGAGGCCATGGAGCATTGTAATGACAAGGCCATGTACCATTGTGATTACAAGGGTCATGGAGCATTGTGATTACAAGCGTCATGGAACATTGTGATGACAAGGGCAGGGAACCTTGTGGTGACCGGGATCATGGAGCATTTTGATGACAATTTTCATGGAACGTTGTGATGAGAGGGCTCATGGACCATTGTGTTGAAAGGGAACATGCAGCATTGTGATTATAGGGTCCATGGTGCATTGTGAATACATAGGCCATGGAAAAATGTGATGACAGGAGTCATGCAGCATTGTGATGACAGGGTCATGGAGCATTGTGATTACAGCGGTTATGGGGCACTGTGATGACAGGGGCCATGGAGCATTGTGATAAAAATTGTCCAGGAGCATTGTGATGACAGCGGACACAGAGAATTGGGCTGAAAGGTATCATGCAGCATTGAGATGACAACAGTCATGGATCATTTTGATGACAGGGGTCATGGAACATTCTGATAAAAAGGTTCATAAAGCATTTTGATGACAGGGGTCATGGAGCATTGTGTTGACACGGGCATGGAGCATTGTAATGATAGGACATCTGGAGCATTGTGATGAAAAGGGGATGGAGCATTTTGATGACAGGGTCCAAGGAGCATTGTGCTGACAATGGCATGGAGCATTATGATGAAAAGGGTACTGGAGCACTGTGAGGAAAGGAGTCATGGATCATTGTGATGACAGGGGTCATGGAGCTTTGTGATGACAAGGGTCATGGAGCATTGTAATGACATGGTCAAGGATCATTGCGATAACAAGAATTCTGGAGCATTGTGATGAAAGGGCGTGGAGCATTGTGATTAAAGGTGACAAGGAGCATTGTGATGATATGGGCAGAGAACTTTGTGATGACAGGGGTCATGGAGCATTGTGATGAAAAGTGTCATGGAACATTGTGCTGACAGGGATCATGGAGCTTTCTGGTAAGAGAGGCCTTGGAGATTTGTGATGGCAGGCGTCATGGGGTATTGTGATGAGAGCGGTCTTGGAGCATTGTGATGAAATGGGTCATAGAGCACTGTGATTACAGGGGCCATGGAGCATTGTGAATACAAAGGCTATGGAGCATTGAGATGACAGGTTTCATGGAGCATTGTGATGAAAGTGATCATGGATCATTGTGATGACAAGTGTCCTGGAACCTTGTGATGACACGGTTCATGGAGCATTGTGATGACAAGGACCATGCGAATTGTGATGACATCAGTCATGGGGCACTGTGATGACAGAGGTCATCTAGAATTGTGATGAAAGGTATCAGGGAGCACTGTGACTACAGGGACCATGGAACATTGTGATGACAAAGGCCATGGAAAATTGTGATGACAAAGGCCATGGAGCATTGTGATGACAAGTGTCATGGGGCATTTTGATGACATTGGCATGGAGCATTATGATGACAAGAGTTCTGGAGCATTTTGATGACAAGGGCATGGAGCATTGTGATGACAGGGCCCATGGAGCATTGTGATGAAAAGGGCAGGGATCATTGTGATGACTGGGTTCATGGAGCATTGTGATGAAAGGGGCCATGGAGCATTGAGATGACAGGTGTCATGAGGCATGGTGATGACAGTGGTCATGGAGCATTGTGATGAAAGAGATCATGGAGCATTGTGATTACAGGGGCCATGGAGCATTGTGATGACAACGGCATGGAGCATTGTGATGAGAGGGGTCATTGAGCATTATGATTACAAAGACCATGAGGCATTGTGATGACACGGGCCTTGGAGCATTGTGATGACAATGGTCATCAAGCATTGTGATGACAGGGGTCATAGAGCATTGTGATGAGAAAGACAATGGAGCATGGTGATGACAGAGGCCATGGAGCATTGTAATGACAAGGCCATGTACCATTGTGATTACAAGGGTCATGGAGCATTGTGATTACAAGCGTCATGGAACATTGTGATGACAAGGGCAGGGAACCTTGTGGTGACCGGGATCATGGAGCATTTTGATGACAATTTTCATGGAACGTTGTGATGAGAGGGCTCATGGACCATTGTGTTGAAAGGGAACATGCAGCATTGTGATTATAGGGTCCATGGTGCATTGTGAATACATAGGCCATGGAAAAATGTGATGACAGGAGTCATGCAGCATTGTGATGACAGGGTCATGGAGCATTGTGATTACAGCGGTTATGGGGCACTGTGATGACAGGGGCCATGGAGCATTGTGATAAAAATTGTCCAGGAGCATTGTGATGACAGCGGACACAGAGAATTGGGATGAAAGGTATCATGCAGCATTGTGATGACAACGGTCATGGATCATTTTGATGACAGGGATCATGGAACATTCTGATAAAAAGGTTCATAAAGCATTTTGATGACAGGGGTCATGGAGCATTGTGTTGACACGGGCATGGAGCATTGTAATGATAGGACATCTGGAGCATTGTGATGAAAAGGGGATGGAGCATTTTGATGACAGTGTCCAAGGAGCATTGTGCTGACAATGGCATGGAGCATTATGATGAAAAGGGTACTGGAGCACTGTGAGGAAAGGAGTCATGGATCATTGTGATGACAGGGGTCATGGAGCTTTGTGATGACAAGGGTCATGGAGCATTGTAATGACATGGTCAAGGATCATTGCGATAACAAGAATTCTGGAGCATTGTGATGAAAGGGCGTGGAGCATTGTGATTAAAGGTGACAAGGAGCATTGTGATGATATGGGCAGAGAACTTTGTGATGACAGGGGTCATGGAGCATTGTGATGAAAAGTGTCATGGAACATTGTGCTGACAGGGATCATGGAGCTTTCTGGTAAGAGAGGTCTTGGAGATTTGTGATGGCAGGCGTCATGGGGTATTGTGATGAGAGCGGTCTTGGAGCATTGTGATGAAATGGGTCATAGAGCACTGTGATTACAGGGGCCATGGAGCATTGTGAATACAAAGGCTATGGAGCATTGAGATGACAGGTTTCATGGAGCATTGTGATGAAAGTGATCATGGATCATTGTGATGACAAGTGTCCTGGAACCTTGTGATGACACGGTTCATGGAACATTGTGATGACAAGGACCATGCGAATTGTGATGACATCAGTCATGGGGCACTGTGATGACAGAGGTCATCTAGAATTGTGATGAAAGGTATCAGGGAGCACTGTGATTACAGGGACCATGGAACATTGTGATGACAAAGGCCATGGAGCATTGTGATGACAAGTGTCAAGGGGCATTTTGATGACATTGGCATGGAGCATTATGATGACAAGAGTTCTGGAGAATTTTGATGACAAGGGCATGGAGCATTGTGATGACAGCGGCCAAGGAACATTGTGATGACAAAGGCCATGGAGCATTGTGATGACAAGTGTCATGGGGCATTTTGATGACATTCGCATGGAGCATTATGATGACAAGAGTTCTGGAGCATTTTGATGACAAAGGCATGGAGCATTGTGATGACAGGGCCCATGGAGCATTGTGATGAAAAGGGCAGGGAACATTGTGATGACTGGGTTCATGGAGCATTGTGATGAAAGGGGCCATGGAGCATTGAGATGACAGGTGTCATGAGGCATGCTGATGACAGTGGTCATGGAGCACTGTGATGAAAGAGATCATGGAGCATTGTGATTAGAGGGGCCATGGAGCAGTGTGATGACAAGGGCATGGAGCATTGTGATGAGAGGGGTCATTGAGCATTATGATTACAAAGACCATGAGGCATTGTGATGACACGGGCCTTGGAGCATTGTGATGACAATGGTCATCAAGCATTGTGATGACAGGGGTCATAGAGCATTGTGATGAGAAAGACCATGGAGCATGGTGATGACAGAGGCCATGGAGCATTGTAATGACAAGGCCATGTACCATTGTGATTACAAGGGTCATGGAGCATTGTGATTACAAGCGTCATGGAACATTGTGATGACAAGGGCAGGGAACCTTGTGGTGACCGGGATCATGGAGCATTTTGATGACAATTTTCATGGAACGTTGTGATGAGAGGGCTCATGGACCATTGTGTTGAAAGGGAACATGCAGCATTGTGATTATAGGGTCCATGGTGCATTGTGAATACATAGGCCATGGAAAAATGTGATGACAGGAGTCATGCAGCATTGTGATGACAGGGTCATGGAGCATTGTGATTACAGCGGTTATGGGGCACTGTGATGACAGGGGCCATGGAGCATTGTGATAAAAATTGTCCAGGAGCATTGTGATGACAGCGGACACAGAGAATTGGGATGAAAGGTATCATGCAGCATTGAGATGACAACAGTCATGGATCATTTTGATGACAGGGGTCATGGAACATTCTGATAAAAAGGTTCATAAAGCATTTTGATGACAGGGGTCATGGAGCATTGTGTTGACACGGGCATGGAGCATTGTAATGATAGGACATCTGGAGCATTGTGATGAAAAGGGGATGGAGCATTTTGATGACAGGGTCCAAGGAGCATTGTGCTGACAATGGCATGGAGCATTATGATGAAAAGGGTACTGGAGCACTGTGAGGAAAGGAGTCATGGATCATTGTGATGACAGGGGTCATGGAGCTTTGTGATGACAAGGGTCATGGAGCATTGTAATGACATGGTCAAGGATCATTGCGATAACAAGAATTCTGGAGCATTGTGATGAAAGGGCGTGGAGCATTGTGATTAAAGGTGACAAGGAGCATTGTGATGATATGGGCAGAGAACTTTGTGATGACAGGGGTCATGGAGCATTGTGATGAAAAGTGTCATGGAACATTGTGCTGACAGGGATCATGGAGCTTTCTGGTAAGAGAGGCCTTGGAGATTTGTGATGGCAGGCGTCATGGGGTATTGTGATGAGAGCGGTCTTGGAGCATTGTGATGAAATGGGTCATAGAGCACTGTGATTACAGGGGCCATGGAGCATTGTGAATACAAAGGCTATGGAGCATTGAGATGACAGGTTTCATGGAGCATTGTGATGAAAGTGATCATGGATCATTGTGATGACAAGTGTCCTGGAACCTTGTGATGACACGGTTCATGGAGCATTGTGATGACAAGGACCATGCGAATTGTGATGACATCAGTCATGGGGCACTGTGATGACAGAGGTCATCTAGAATTGTGATGAAAGGTATCAGGGAGCACTGTGACTACAGGGACCATGGAACATTGTGATGACAAAGGCCATGGAAAATTGTGATGACAAAGGCCATGGAGCATTGTGATGACAAGTGTCATGGGGCATTTTGATGACATTGGCATGGAGCATTATGATGACAAGAGTTCTGGAGCATTTTGATGACAAGGGCATGGAGCATTGTGATGACAGGGCCCATGGAGCATTGTGATGAAAAGGGCAGGGATCATTGTGATGACTGGGTTCATGGAGCATTGTGATGAAAGGGGCCATGGAGCATTGAGATGACAGGTGTCATGAGGCATGGTGATGACAGTGGTCATGGAGCATTGTGATGAAAGAGATCATGGAGCATTGTGATTACAGGGGCCATGGAGCATTGTGATGACAACGGCATGGAGCATTGTGATGAGAGGGGTCATTGAGCATTATGATTACAAAGACCATGAGGCATTGTGATGACACGGGCCTTGGAGCATTGTGATGACAATGGTCATCAAGCATTGTGATGACAGGGGTCATAGAGCATTGTGATGAGAAAGACAATGGAGCATGGTGATGACAGAGGCCATGGAGCATTGTAATGACAAGGCCATGTACCATTGTGATTACAAGGGTCATGGAGCATTGTGATTACAAGCGTCATGGAACATTGTGATGACAAGGGCAGGGAACCTTGTGGTGACCGGGATCATGGAGCATTTTGATGACAATTTTCATGGAACGTTGTGATGAGAGGGGTCATGGACCATTGTGTTGAAAGGGAACATGCAGCATTGTGATTATAGGGTCCATGGTGCATTGTGAATACATAGGCCATGGAAAAATGTGATGACAGGAGTCATGCAGCATTGTGATGACAGGGTCATGGAGCATTGTGATTACAGCGGTTATGGGGCACTGTGATGACAGGGGCCATGGAGCATTGTGATAAAAATTGTCCAGGAGCATTGTGATGACAGCGGACACAGAGAATTGGGATGAAAGGTATCATGCAGCATTGTGATGACAACGGTCATGGATCATTTTGATGACAGGGATCATGGAACATTCTGATAAAAAGGTTCATAAAGCATTTTGATGACAGGGGTCATGGAGCATTGTGTTGACACGGGCATGGAGCATTGTAATGATAGGACATCTGGAGCATTGTGATGAAAAGGGGATGGAGCATTTTGATGACAGTGTCCAAGGAGCATTGTGCTGACAATGGCATGGAGCATTATGATGAAAAGGGTACTGGAGCACTGTGAGGAAAGGAGTCATGGATCATTGTGATGACAGGGGTCATGGAGCTTTGTGATGACAAGGGTCATGGAGCATTGTAATGACATGGTCAAGGATCATTGCGATAACAAGAATTCTGGAGCATTGTGATGAAAGGGCGTGGAGCATTGTGATTAAAGGTGACAAGGAGCATTGTGATGATATGGGCAGAGAACTTTGTGATGACAGGGGTCATGGAGCATTGTGATGAAAAGTGTCATGGAACATTGTGCTGACAGGGATCATGGAGCTTTCTGGTAAGAGAGGTCTTGGAGATTTGTGATGGCAGGCGTCATGGGGTATTGTGATGAGAGCGGTCTTGGAGCATTGTGATGAAATGGGTCATAGAGCACTGTGATTACAGGGGCCATGGAGCATTGTGAATACAAAGGCTATGGAGCATTGAGATGACAGGTTTCATGGAGCATTGTGATGAAAGTGATCATGGATCATTGTGATGACAAGTGTCCTGGAACCTTGTGATGACACGGTTCATGGAACATTGTGATGACAAGGACCATGCGAATTGTGATGACATCAGTCATGGGGCACTGTGATGACAGAGGTCATCTAGAATTGTGATGAAAGGTATCAGGGAGCACTGTGATTACAGGGACCATGGAACATTGTGATGACAAAGGCCATGGAGCATTGTGATGACAAGTGTCAAGGGGCATTTTGATGACATTGGCATGGAGCATTATGATGACAAGAGTTCTGGAGAATTTTGATGACAAGGGCATGGAGCATTGTGATGACAGCGGCCAAGGAACATTGTGATGACAAAGGCCATGGAGCATTGTGATGACAAGTGTCATGGGGCATTTTGATGACATTCGCATGGAGCATTATGATGACAAGAGTTCTGGAGCATTTTGATGACAAGGGCATGGAGCATTGTGATGACAGGGCCCATGGAGCATTGTGATGAAAAGGGCAGGGAACATTGTGATGACTGGGTTCATGGAGCATTGTGATGAAAGGGGCCATGAAGCATTGAGATGACAGGTGTCATGAGGCATGCTGATGACAGTGGTCATGGAGCACTGTGATGAAAGAGATCATGGAGCATTGTGATTAGAGAGGCCATGGAGCAGTGTGATGACAAGGGCATGGAGCATTGTGATGAGAGGGGTCATTGAGCATTATGATTACAAAGACCATGAGGCATTGTGATGACACGGGCCTTGGAGCATTGTGATGACAATGGTCATCAAGCATTGTGATGACAGGGGTCATAGAGCATTGTGATGAGAAAGACCATGGAGCATGGTGATGACAGAGGCCATGGAGCATTGTAATGACAAGGCCATGTACCATTGTGATTACAAGGGTCATGGAGCATTGTGATTACAAGCGTCATGGAACATTGTGATGACAAGGGCAGGGAACCTTGTGGTGACCGGGATCATGGAGCATTTTGATGACAATTTTCATGGAACGTTGTGATGAGAGGGGTCATGGACCATTGTGTTGAAAGGGAACATGCAGCATTGTGATTATAGGGTCCATGGTGCATTGTGAATACATAGGCCATGGAAAAATGTGATGACAGGAGTCATGCAGCATTGTGATGACAGGGTCATGGAGCATTGTGATTACAGCGGTTATGGGGCACTGTGATGACAGGGGCAATGGAGCATTGTGATAAAAATTGTCCAGGAGCATTGTGATGACAGCGGACACAGAGAATTGGGATGAAAGGTATCATGCAGCATTGTGATGACAACGGTCATGGATCATTTTGATGACAGGGGTCATGGAACATTCTGATAACAAGGTTCATAAAGCATTTTGATGACAGGGGTCATGGAGCATTGTGTTGACACGGACATGGAGCATTGTAATGATAGGACATCTGGAGCATTGTGATGAAAAGGGGATGGAGCATTTCGATGACAGGGTCCAAGGAGCATTGTGCTGACAATGGCATGGAGCATTATGATGAAAAGGGTACTGGAGCACTGTGAGGAAAGGAGTCATGGATCATTGTGATGACAGGGGTCATGGAGCTTTGTGATGACAAGGGTCATGGAGCATTGTAATGACATGGTCAAGGATCATTGCGATAACAAGAATTCTGGAGCATTGTGATGAAAGGGCATGGAGCATTGTGATTAAAGGTGACAAGGAGCATTGTGATGATATGGGCAGAGAACTTTGTGATGACAGGGGTCATGGAGCATTATGATGAAAAGTGTCATGGAACATTGTGCTGACAGGGATCATGGAGCCTTCTGGTAAGAGAGGCCTTGGAGATTTGTGATGGCAGGCGTCATGGGGTATTGTGATGAGAGCGGTCTTGGAGCATTGTGATGAAATGGGTCATAGAGCACTGTGATTACAGGGGCCATGGAGCATTGTGAATACAAAGGCTATGGAGCATTGAGATGACAGGTTTCATGGAGCATTGTGATGAAAGTGATCATGGATCATTGTGATGACAAGTGTCCTGGAACCTTGTGATGACACGGTTCATGGAGCATTGTGATGACAAGGACCATGCGAATTGTGATGACATCAGTCATGGGGCACTGTGATGACAGAGGTCATCTAGAATTGTGATGAAAGGTATCAGGGAGCACTGTGATTACAGGGACCATGGAACATTGTGATGACAAAGGCCATGGAGCATTGTGATGACAAGTGTCATGGGGCATTTTGATGACATTGGCATGGAGCATTATGATGACAAGAGTTCTGGAGCATTTTGATGACAAGGGCATGGAGCATTGTGATGACAGGGCCCATGGAGCATTGTGATGAAAAGGGCAGGGATCATTGTGATGACTGGGTTCATGGAGCATTGTGATGAAAGGGGCCATGGAGCATTGAGATGACAGGTGTCATGAGGCATGGTGATGACAGTGGTCATGGAGCATTGTGATGAAAGAGATCATGGAGCATTGTGATTACAGGGGCCATGGAGCATTGTGATGACAACGGCATGGAGCATTGTGATGAGAGGGTTCATTGAGCATTATGATTACAAAGACCATGAGGCATTGTGATGACACTGGCCTTGGAGCATTGTGATGACAATGGTCATCAAGCATTGTGATGACAGGGGTCATAGAGCATTGTGATGAGAAAGACCATGGAGCATGGTGATGACAGAGGCCATGGAGCATTGTAATGACAAGGCCATGTACCATTGTGATTACAAGGGTCATGGAGCATTGTGATTACAAGCGTCATGGAACATTGTGATGACAAGGGCAGGGAACCTTGTGGTGACCGGGATCATGGAGCATTTTGATGACAATTTTCATGGAACGTTGTGATGAGAGGGCTCATGGACCATTGTGTTGAAAGGGAACATGCAGCATTGTGATTATAGGGTCCATGGTGCATTGTGAATACATAGGCCATGGAAAAATGTGATGACAGGAGTCATGCAGCATTGTGATGACAGGGTCATGGAGCATTGTGATTACAGCGGTTATGGGGCACTGTGATGACAGGGGCCATGGAGCATTGTGATAAAAATTGTCCAGGAGCATTGTGATGACAGCGGACACAGAGAATTGGGATGAAAGGTATCATGCAGCATTGAGATGACAACAGTCATGGATCATTTTGATGACAGGGGTCATGGAACATTCTGATAAAAAGGTTCATAAAGCATTTTGATGACAGGGGTCATGGAGCATTGTGTTGACACGGGCATGGAGCATTGTAATGATAGGACATCTGGAGCATTGTGATGAAAAGGGGATGGAGCATTTTGATGACAGGGTCCAAGGAGCATTGTGCTGACAATGGCATGGAGCATTATGATGAAAAGGGTACTGGAGCACTGTGAGGAAAGGAGTCATGGATCATTGTGATGACAGGGGTCATGGAGCTTTGTGATGACAAGGGTCATGGAGCATTGTAATGACATGGTCAAGGATCATTGCGATAACAAGAATTCTGGAGCATTGTGATGAAAGGGCGTGGAGCATTGTGATTAAAGGTGACAAGGAGCATTGTGATGATATGGGCAGAGAACTTTGTGATGACAGGGGTCATGGAGCATTGTGATGAAAAGTGTCATGGAACATTGTGCTGACAGGGATCATGGAGCTTTCTGGTAAGAGAGGCCTTGGAGATTTGTGATGGCAGGCGTCATGGGGTATTGTGATGAGAGCGGTCTTGGAGCATTGTGATGAAATGGGTCATAGAGCACTGTGATTACAGGGGCCATGGAGCATTGTGAATACAAAGGCTATGGAGCATTGAGATGACAGGTTTCATGGAGCATTGTGATGAAAGTGATCATGGATCATTGTGATGACAAGTGTCCTGGAACCTTGTGATGACACGGTTCATGGAGCATTGTGATGACAAGGACCATGCGAATTGTGATGACATCAGTCATGGGGCACTGTGATGACAGAGGTCATCTAGAATTGTGATGAAAGGTATCAGGGAGCACTGTGACTACAGGGACCATGGAACATTGTGATGACAAAGGCCATGGAAAATTGTGATGACAAAGGCCATGGAGCATTGTGATGACAAGTGTCATGGGGCATTTTGATGACATTGGCATGGAGCATTATGATGACAAGAGTTCTGGAGCATTTTGATGACAAGGGCATGGAGCATTGTGATGACAGGGCCCATGGAGCATTGTGATGAAAAGGGCAGGGATCATTGTGATGACTGGGTTCATGGAGCATTGTGATGAAAGGGGCCATGGAGCATTGAGATGACAGGTGTCATGAGGCATGGTGATGACAGTGGTCATGGAGCATTGTGATGAAAGAGATCATGGAGCATTGTGATTACAGGGGCCATGGAGCATTGTGATGACAACGGCATGGAGCATTGTGATGAGAGGGGTCATTGAGCATTATGATTACAAAGACCATGAGGCATTGTGATGACACGGGCCTTGGAGCATTGTGATGACAATGGTCATCAAGCATTGTGATGACAGGGGTCATAGAGCATTGTGATGAGAAAGACAATGGAGCATGGTGATGACAGAGGCCATGGAGCATTGTAATGACAAGGCCATGTACCATTGTGATTACAAGGGTCATGGAGCATTGTGATTACAAGCGTCATGGAACATTGTGATGACAAGGGCAGGGAACCTTGTGGTGACCGGGATCATGGAGCATTTTGATGACAATTTTCATGGAACGTTGTGATGAGAGGGGTCATGGACCATTGTGTTGAAAGGGAACATGCAGCATTGTGATTATAGGGTCCATGGTGCATTGTGAATACATAGGCCATGGAAAAATGTGATGACAGGAGTCATGCAGCATTGTGATGACAGGGTCATGGAGCATTGTGATTACAGCGGTTATGGGGCACTGTGATGACAGGGGCCATGGAGCATTGTGATAAAAATTGTCCAGGAGCATTGTGATGACAGCGGACACAGAGAATTGGGATGAAAGGTATCATGCAGCATTGTGATGACAACGGTCATGGATCATTTTGATGACAGGGATCATGGAACATTCTGATAAAAAGGTTCATAAAGCATTTTGATGACAGGGGTCATGGAGCATTGTGTTGACACGGGCATGGAGCATTGTAATGATAGGACATCTGGAGCATTGTGATGAAAAGGGGATGGAGCATTTTGATGACAGTGTCCAAGGAGCATTGTGCTGACAATGGCATGGAGCATTATGATGAAAAGGGTACTGGAGCACTGTGAGGAAAGGAGTCATGGATCATTGTGATGACAGGGGTCATGGAGCTTTGTGATGACAAGGGTCATGGAGCATTGTAATGACATGGTCAAGGATCATTGCGATAACAAGAATTCTGGAGCATTGTGATGAAAGGGCGTGGAGCATTGTGATTAAAGGTGACAAGGAGCATTGTGATGATATGGGCAGAGAACTTTGTGATGACAGGGGTCATGGAGCATTGTGATGAAAAGTGTCATGGAACATTGTGCTGACAGGGATCATGGAGCTTTCTGGTAAGAGAGGTCTTGGAGATTTGTGATGGCAGGCGTCATGGGGTATTGTGATGAGAGCGGTCTTGGAGCATTGTGATGAAATGGGTCATAGAGCACTGTGATTACAGGGGCCATGGAGCATTGTGAATACAAAGGCTATGGAGCATTGAGATGACAGGTTTCATGGAGCATTGTGATGAAAGTGATCATGGATCATTGTGATGACAAGTGTCCTGGAACCTTGTGATGACACGGTTCATGGAACATTGTGATGACAAGGACCATGCGAATTGTGATGACATCAGTCATGGGGCACTGTGATGACAGAGGTCATCTAGAATTGTGATGAAAGGTATCAGGGAGCACTGTGATTACAGGGACCATGGAACATTGTGATAACAAAGGCCATGGAGCATTGTGATGACAAGTGTCAAGGGGCATTTTGATGACATTGGCATGGAGCATTATGATGACAAGAGTTCTGGAGAATTTTGATGACAAGGGCATGGAGCATTGTGATGACAGCGGCCAAGGAACATTGTGATGACAAAGGCCATGGAGCATTGTGATGACAAGTGTCATGGGGCATTTTGATGACATTCGCATGGAGCATTATGATGACAAGAGTTCTGGAGCATTTTGATGACAAGGGCATGGAGCATTGTGATGACAGGGCCCATGGAGCATTGTGATGAAAAGGGCAGGGAACATTGTGATGACTGGGTTCATGGAGCATTGTGATGAAAGGGGCCATGGAGCATTGAGATGACAGGTGTCATGAGGCATGCTGATGACAGTGGTCATGGAGCACTGTGATGAAAGAGATCATGGAGCATTGTGATTAGAGGGGCCATGGAGCAGTGTGATGACAAGGGCATGGAGCATTGTGATGAGAGGGGTCATTGAGCATTATGATTACAAAGACCATGAGGCATTGTGATGACACGGGCCTTGGAGCATTGTGATGACAATGGTCATCAAGCATTGTGATGACAGGGTTCATAGAGCATTGTGATGAGAAAGACCATGGAGCATGGTGATGACAGAGGCCATGGAGCATTGTAATGACAAGGCCATGTACCATTGTGATTACAAGGGTCATGGAGCATTGTGATTACAAGCGTCATGGAACATTGTGATGACAAGGGCAGGGAACCTTGTGGTGACCGGGATCATGGAGCATTTTGATGACAATTTTCATGGAACGTTGTGATGAGAGGGGTCATGGACCATTGTGTTGAAAGGGAACATGCAGCATTGTGATTATAGGGTCCATGGTGCATTGTGAATACATAGGCCATGGAAAAATGTGATGACAGGAGTCATGCAGCATTGTGATGACAGGGTCATGGAGCATTGTGATTACAGCGGTTATGGGGCACTGTGATGACAGGGGCAATGGAGCATTGTGATAAAAATTGTCCAGGAGCATTGTGATGACAGCGGACACAGAGAATTGGGATGAAAGGTATCATGCAGCATTGTGATGACAACGGTCATGGATCATTTTGATGACAGGGGTCATGGAACATTCTGATAACAAGGTTCATAAAGCATTTTGATGACAGGGGTCATGGAGCATTGTGTTGACACGGGCATGGAGCATTGTAATGATAGGACATCTGGAGCATTGTGATGAAAAGGGGATGGAGCATTTCGATGACAGGGTCCAAGGAGCATTGTGCTGACAATGGCATGGAGCATTATGATGAAAAGGGTACTGGAGCACTGTGAGGAAAGGAGTCATGGATCATTGTGATGACAGGGGTCATGGAGCTTTGTGATGACAAGGGTCATGGAGCATTGTAATGACATGGTCAAGGATCATTGCGATAACAAGAATTCTGGAGCATTGTGATGAAAGGGCATGGAGCATTGTGATTAAAGGTGACAAGGAGCATTGTGATGATATGGGCAGAGAACTTTGTGATGACAGGGGTCATGGAGCATTGTGATGAAAAGTGTCATGGAACATTGTGCTGACAGGGATCATGGAGCTTTCTGGTAAGAGAGGCATTGGAGATTTGTGATGGCAGGCGTCATGGGGTATTGTGATGAGAGCGGTCTTGGAGCATTGTGATGAAATGGGTCATAGAGCACTGTGATTACAGGGGCCATGGAGCATTGTGAATACAAAGGCTATGGAGCATTGAGATGACAGGTTTCATGGAGCATTGTGATGAAAGTGATCATGGATCATTGTGATGACAAGTGTCCTGGAACCTTGTGATGACACGGTTCATGGAGCATTGTGATGACAAGGACCATGCGAATTGTGATGACATCAGTCATGGGGCACTGTGATGACAGAGGTCATCTAGAATTGTGATGAAAGGTTTCAGGGAGCACTGTGATTACAGGGACCATGGAACATTGTGATGACAAAGGCCATGGAGCATTGTGATGACAAGTGTCAAGGGGCATTTTGATGACATTGGCATGGAGCATTATGATGACAAGAGTTCCGGAGAATTTTGATGACAAGGGCATGGAGCATTGTGATGACAGCGGCCATGGAAAATTGTGATGACAAAGGCCATGGAGCATTGTGATGACAAGTGTCATTGGGCATTTTGATGACATTGGCATGGAGCATTATGATGACAAGAGTTCTGGAGAATTTTGATGACAAGGGCATGGAGCATTGTGATGACAGGGCCCATGGAGCATTGTGATGAAAAGGGCAGGGATCATTGTGATGACTGGGTTCATGGAGCATTTTGATGAAAGGGGCCATGGAGCATTGAGATGACAGGTGTCATGAGGCATGGTGATGACAGTGGTCATGGAGCATTGTGATGAAAGAGATCATGGAGCATTGTGATTACAGGGGCCATGGAGCATTGTGATGACAACGGCATGGAGCATTGTGATGAGAGGGGTCATTGAGCATTATGATTACAAAGACCATGAGGCATTGTGATGACACGGGCCTTGGAGCATTGTGATGACAATGGTCATCAAGCATTGTGATGACAGGGGTCATAGAGCATTGTGATGAGAAAGACCATGGAGCATGGTGATGACAGAGGCCATGGAGCATTGTAATGACAAGGCCATATACCATTGTGATTACAAGGGTCATGGAGCATTGTGATTACAAGCGTCAAGGAACATTGTGATGACAATGGCAGGGAACCTTGTGGTGACCCGGATCATGGAGCATTTTGATGACAATTTTCATGGAACGTTGTGATGAGAGGGGTCATGGACCATTGTGTTGAAAGGGAACATGCAGCATTGTGATTATAGGGTCCATGGTGCATTGTGAATACATAGGCCATGGAAAAATGTGATGACACGAGTCATGCAGCATTGTGATGACAGGGTCATGGAGCATTGTGATTACAGCGGTTATGTGGCACTGTGATGACAGGGGCAATGGAGCATTGTGATGAAAATTGTCCAGGAGCATTTTGATGACAGCGGTCACAGAGAATTGTGATGAAAGGTATCATGCAGCATTGTGATGACAACGGTCATGGATCATTTTGATGACAGGGGTCATGGAACATTCTGATAACAAGGTTCATAAAGCATTTTGATGACAGAGGTCATGGAGCATTGTGTTGACACGGGCATGGAGCATTGTAATGATAGGACATCTGGAGCATTGTGATGAAAAGGGGATGGAGCATTTTGATGACAGGGTCCAAGGAGCATTGTGCTGACAATGGCATGGAGCATTATGAGGAAAAGGGTACTGGAGCACTGTGAGGAAAGGAGTCATGGATCATTGTGATGACAGGGGTCATGGAGCTTTGTGATGACAAGGGTCATGGAGCATTGTAATGACACGGTCAAGGATCATTGCGATAACAAGAATTCTGGAGCATTGTGATGAAAGGGCGTGGAGCATTGTGATTAAAGGTGACAAGGAGCATTGTGATGATATGGGCAGAGAACTTTGTGATGACAGGGGTCATGGAGCATTGTGATGAAAAGTGTCATGGAACATTGTGCTGACAGGGATCATGGAGCTTTCTGGTAAGAGAGGCCTTGGAGATTTGTGATGGCAGGCGTCATGGGGTATTGTGATGAGAGCGGTCTTGGAGCATTGTGATGAAATGGGTCATAGAGCACTGTGATTACAGGGGCCATGGAGCATTGTGAATACAAAGGCTATAGAGCATTGAGATGACAGGTTTCATGGAGCATTGTGATGAAAGTGATCATGGATCATTGTGATGACAAGTGTCCTGGAACCTTGTGATGACACGGTTCATGGAGCATTGTGATGACAAGGACCATGCGAATTGTGATGACATCAGTCATGGGGCACTGTGATGACAGAGGTCATCTAGAATTGTGATGAAAAGTATCAGGGAGCACTGTGATTACAGGGACCATGGAACATTGTGATGACAAAGGCCATGGAGCATTGTGATGACAAGTGTCAAGGGGCATTTTGATGACATTGGCATGGAGCATTATGATGACTAGAGTTCCGGAGAATTTTGATGACAAGGGCATGGAGCATTGTGATGACAGCGGCCATGGAAAATTGTGATGACAAAGGCCATGGAGCATTGTGATGACAAGTGTCATGGGGCATTTTGATGACATTGGCATGGAGCATTATGATGACAAGAGTTCTGGAGCATTTTGATGACAAGGGCATGGAGCATTGTGATGACAGGGCCCATGGAGCATTGTGATGAAAAGGGCAGGGATCATTGTGATGACTGGGTTCATGGAGCATTGTGATGAAAGGGGCCATGGAGCATTGAGATGACAGGTGTCATGAGGCATGGTGATGACAGTGGTCATGGAGCATTGTGATGAAAGAGATCATGGAGCATTGTGATTACAGG